>NC_059372.1:40102930-40205430 GCF_019703515.2 Myxocyprinus asiaticus
AGACAATGAATCCTATGGAATACTTTTTCTGATTAACAGTTTTTATTGATTCATACAATTAACAAAGAAAAGCAAAACATATATTCACAGAATCAACATTTAACCCCCACTATTACCACCCCCCCCCCCATCCCCAACCCCACACACACATTAGTATACAAACACCAAAAACATATATATATATAATAATTACACATTGCACAATGATGCCTTATGACCTTTTCCAAAAGCAGTAATCACCACTCCCAGAGTATCTGCCGCTTTAGGGGAGTGTATGCTACTCCCAAAAATAGTACAGAGCAGGTGACGCAGCTGTAAATACCTAAAGAACTGAGATCTGGGAATCCCAAAACATTGAACCAAATTTTCAAAGGATCTCAACACTCCGCTCTCATATAGGTCACCGAGTGTATTAACCTCCCTCACAATCCACTCTGACAAGCAGAAAGGGGATTTATTAAAACATAATTTTGGGTTCAGCCATATGCTCGAGGCAACATTTAAATAAATGTCTGAATTAAACACTCTGGACACTTTTGTCCATACCGAGTGAAAATGAGAGATAACACGGTGTAACTTCTCCAATTAATTTGATAGAAAGGCTTTGCAATGGCAAAATAGGGGCAAGAACTTCCTGTTCAATACAAAACCAGGGAGGAGCTCTCTCAGGTGGAAGTGACCAATGATCAAAATGTCTGAGACCGAATGCATAATAATAAAACAAATTCTTGGGTAGGCCTAGCCCACCTTTGTTAATCAGCCTATGCAGCTTACTGAAATGTAATCTGGGACATTTACCATTCCAGATGAAGGACTTTTCAAATTGCTTGAAATAAGAGAAGGGACATCTATAGGGAGAGACTGTAGCAGGTAGTTAAATTTTGGAATACAATTCATTTTAATAACATTAACCTTCCCAATGATAGATAAATGTAATGAAGCCCACATGCCAATATCGCTCAAAAACCTTTTTATTAAAGGGTCAAAATCAACTGGAGCAAAATTATTCTAAATCACACAAATTTGCTGGGAATAAAATACCTAAATACTTAATGCCCTGTTTGGGCCACTGGAAGGCGCCTGGCTGAAAAGCCATTACCGGGCAGTACGCTGTCAGAGCCAAAGCTTCGGATACAGACCAATTAACTCTGTATCCCAAGAATTTAGAAAAGGAATGAATAATTCTGTGGAGACAAGGCATAGATCTGGTAGGGTCGGAGATGAATAATAAAATATCATTTCCGTAAAGCAAAAGCTTATGTGCCACCTCCCGCCACTACCCCTGGAAAATCCTCCTCCTTTCTTATCGCAGAACAATAATAGGGAAAGAGGGCAACACTGCCAGGTGTCCTTATCCAGAGTAAAATAATCTGAAATTAATCCATTCGTTTGTTGCTACCGGGTGTCTATATAGTAACTTAATCCAACCAATAAAAGTATTCCCAAACCCATACATTTCCAAAATCTTAAAAAGATAATCCCATTCTACCATATCAAAAGACTTTTCGGCGTCAAGTGAGATGGCAGCAACCAGAGTCTGATCATTCGCCAATGACCACATGATATTGATGAAACGCCTAATGTTATCAGAAGAGCTACGGCCCAGAATAAACCCCACCTGATCTATATGTATAAGAGATGTCATAACTACTTAATCGGTTAGCCAAAATATTTGACAATATTTTAACGTCTAGCTGGATCAGGGAAATTGGACGGTAACTCTTACACTCACTTGGATCTTTGTCCTTTTAAGAATCAGACTGATCTGGGCTAGCGTCATGGTTGGCGGAAGCTTTCCATTCTTTAATGATTCCGTATAAACTTCTAGCAAAAGTGGAGCCAATTCTGTAGCATAAGATCTAAAAAACTCAGCGGCAAAGCCATCTGACCCTGGAGCCTTGCCTGTAGGCAAGGTCTTAATTACCTCGCCAAACTCCTCCAAGGTTATCTCAGAATCAGGAGAATTTTTTTTTGCTCAGTCGTTGGTTTAGGAAGTTGTAATAGTTCCAAAAAGTTTCTAATATCCTCATCAGTAGACGAAGATGTGGAACTATAGAGATCAAGATAAAATTCTTTAAAAGCATTAATATCAATGGCTAAGGTAAATATTTCACCACCAGCAGATTTCACTGAGGCAATGGTAGAAAAAGACTCTCTCTGTTTTATATATCTAGCCAGAGGTTTTCCTGCCTTGTCCCCCGACTCAAAGTATGACTGTCTTGCCCTGAATAGCCAAAACTCCACCTTCAGCGACAAAATAGTATTATATCTGTATTTCAATCAGGTCAATTCTCTGTGGCCATCAGACGACATTAGGCACATCAGCTTTTAATATCCCTTTCCAACTTCACGAGTTCTCATGCTTTGGATTTATTGGTGAACAAGGCATACTGTATGATCCGGCCCCTAAGAACCGCCTTAAGTGCCTCCCAAGCCACGCCCACAGAAGATACTGAGGACCAGTTGGTCTCCATATAAACATTGATTTCAGCCTTTAACATTTGTTGGAATTCAGGATTTTGCAAAAGGGATACATTAAAGTGCCAACTATATGATTTCCTTTTCTCCATATATGGCAACACCTCTAAACACACCCGGGCATGATCTGAGACTAAAATGTTTCTAATTGAGCAATCAACAACAGATGAAATGAGGGACTTAGTAATAAATAAAAAAATCTATTCTAGAGTAGTGCCTGACCGATACTACTAGCTACTTTCATTGTTGTCAGCTGAGTGGAAGCTAATGTGTAAACATGTATTCACCAAACTGTTTTGTTCAGGATTCAGTTTGGTACCCCCTTCAACCGAAAAATTCCAGTCGTTGCATTTACAAAATTTACTATTTAAAAGTCTGCTTTTTCACCGTTGAAAGTTCCCCTGAACTTGTATAGCAGAATACGGTGTAACACGGCTGCCGCTGTTTATCTTGACTCGGCAGTATTAATATAGTCATCATTTGACTGATACTAAACAGTAATACTGATGTTTATTTAGCTATTTATTTTATTTTTGTTTATTCTTTATTTTAATGGTCAGCATTTGACTGATACTGAACAGTAATACTGATGTTTATTTAGCTATTTATTTTATTTGTATTTATTTTTTATTTTAATGTTCAGCATTTGACTGATACTGAACAGTAATACTGATGTTTATTTTGCTATTTATTTTATTTTTAATTTATTCTAATTCTAGAAATGAACACTGAGAAAATAAAGAATAAATAAAAATACAATAGCTAAATAAACATCAGTACTGTTTATTATCAGTCAAATGCTGACCATTAAAATAAAGAATAAATAAAAATAAAATAAATAGCTACATAAACATCAGTACTGTTTATTATCAGTCAAATGCTGACCATTAAAATAAAGAATAAATAAAAATAAAATAAATAGCTAAATAAACATCAGTACTATTTAGTATCATCAAATGCTGACCATTAAAATAAAGAATAAATACAAATAAAATAAATAGCTAAATAAACATCAGTACTCTTTAGTATCAGTCAAATGCTGACTATATTAATACTGTCGAGTCAAGATAAACAGCGGCAGCGGTGTTACACCGTATTCTGCTATGCAAGTTCAGGGAAAACTTTCAACGGTGGAAAACAAGACTTTTAAATATTACATTTTATAAATGCAACGACTGGAACTGTTCGGTTGAAGGGGGTACCAAACTGTGAATCCTGAACAAAACAGTTTGGTGAATACATGTTTACACATTAGCTTCCACTCAGCTGACAACATTGAAAGTAGCTACGTGGTTAGCTAGTTAGCTATTAGCTCGTTGTCATGGACAGTAAAAGACGGACGTTGTTTATTTTACTTTCCAGCATTGTGTCTCACCAACTAGGTAATAACATAGCGTGAAATTAACATTCAACAGACACAATCCACCACCACACCATTGTCTGCTGAGCTGCAAAAAGATGCTCTGATGTTTACCTTTCAATCTGCTACATTACTTACTGCACTGACAAACTATAGCTGGCTAACAGCAAACAGAGTGACATGGTTGTCAGGGACAGGGTTAACGTTATATTAGTAATATAGAAAAGGGAAAATGATGGGGTCATTGTTTATTAACTTTCCATTATGTATTTCACAAACTAGTTAGCAACTTACCATGAAGACACATGGTTTAACTCCACCCTGTCTGCTGAAACCACCGTCAGCTCAGAGTCAGCTCTGTAAACAATGGAGTCGGAGCACGCTCTGCTGGACAAACTACGCTATGACACCAATTCTAAAGCATTGTTTTCTGCATTATATGTTCTGGAAAAAGTTTTCATATTGGCGCATATCAGTAAACATATCGATGCCGATATATCGGTAAAAGGCTAATATCGGCTGATAATATCGTACGACCAATATATTGGTCGGGCACTATTTCTTACGCTAAAGAAGAGAAATACCCTTCCATTTTTTTATGGGGTGCCCCAACCCATTCACATTCCACGTGGAGAGAGACTGTCCACTCATATTAACATTTGACATTTTGACATATGAGAAAAAATAGATTGTGTGTCAAAAAGCAAAATTATAAAACCACATTCCAACATTAGTGCAACAATCAAACCCCGAACTTCCCCCCGAACCAAACAAACAGAAAAAAGAAAAACGTGCACGACAGCGCCAACTGGCGTCCATCTCTCTAAACTCAAACAGTCTATGCACGCCTACGAGAGCCCCCACGACAACTTTGCCATCAGATTGCTCAAGTGCGGTGTTTCTATACAAATTTTGTGAGACAGAATTACACAACAAAAGATAATCTATAAAACAAACTCCAGCCAATAGGCGGAACCAGCACAAAAAGAAAAAAAAAGGGGCACTCAGTTTCCTTGAACAGTCAAACGAATGTTCAGTGAGCTGGTCCATTCGGCTGCTACATGAGTACAACAAATGGCCTAATCACTCCAATGTATTGCAAGAAATACTCCACAAAACAAATTCCAGGCAATAGGAGGCATAAGCACAAAGAGCATGCAGATTCATTCACAAAACTGACTCGAAGGAGTGTTACTCCACAAAACAAACTCCAGCCGCTAGGCGGAACCAGAACAAAAAGAAAAAAAAAAGGCGCTCAGTTTCCTCGAACAGTCAAGTGTATGTTCAGTGAATCGGTCTACTCGGCTGCAATGTGAGTACCACAAAATAACTTACTCTACTGACTTTATGAAGGACATCGCTTGCTGTGGGCATGTGAATGTTTTACGGCCATCCTTAGCATCTATTCTCAATTTGGCCAGGAATATCAGTGCAAAAGCGACCTTCCGCTGATGTAAAAGTTTCTCGCATTCCTTGAATCTATCACGTTTCTCTCTTGTCGAATTCACAAAGTCTGGGAACAAGAAAATGCAGTGGTTCTTCCAAGAAAGCCTTCCTTTACTCCTTGCCTCACGTAATACAAGATCTTTATTGGATGATCTCAGAAATTTGGCCAGAACTGATCGGGGCCTGTCTCCCTCAGTGGATCGCAGAGCTGGAACCCTGTGAGCTCGCTTGATTTCAGCTTATGGCCTGTTATGTCAAGCAGATTCGGAAAGAGCCAGTCTAGGAATTTCACCATATCCTGACCCTCTTCGGCCTCAGGAATTCCGACGATTCGGATGTTATTCTGCTGACTACGGTTCTCCCTGTCCTCCAACTTCTCCCAGACACGCTCCAAATCCACCTTGGTCACTAGAGGATTAGCAGATAATTCCCTCTCCGAATACTCCAGATAATCAATCCATTTCTCAATATCCCCCACTCTTGTAACCACCTCAGACAATTTAGTCTCCATTGCAGTGATCAATCAACATATTACAGCAAGATCCTCCAAGTCAACAATGACCTTCGTCAGCATTGCCGACATGTTCTACTCAATGTTCTACTCACTGAGTAGGACTCAAGATGGCGCCGAGTATGGCTGCTGCGTCGCGAGCTCCGACACAACATAGCAATGTTTTGTTTGTTTTGTTCACAATTTTTATGTTTTTTGTCTTGGATGTTGTCTGCCTTATTGTCTACGACAGACAAACACTTTTGGACATTGGTTCAGCGATCTCACACCGAAAACCGGACTTCACATTCCTCAATGCAGACCCGCTGTTTACAAACACGCAAGCTGAGCCCTTTGTCTGGGCTGCACGGCCGCGGAAATGCAGGAGGAAAAGGGGAAACAGAGCCGGCGTTCTCATCAGAGTAAGACGCCACACAAATCGACCCCCGCTACCCACTATTCTACTGGCAAATATTCAGTCTCTGGATAACAAGCTCTGCGAGCTGAAAGCACGGATCTCTTTCCAACGAGAGACGAGGGACTGCTGCAGAAACTTGGATGTCTGCGTAGATTCCAGACTCAGCCATTGAACCCGTGGGGTTCTCTGTGCTCCAAGCGGACAGAGCGAAAGACCTCTCAGGTAAAACTAGAGGAGGTGGTGTATGTTTTATGATCAACAAATCCTGGTGTGATCAGAGGAACGTACATTCCATCAAGTCTTTCTGTTCTCCTGATCTGGAATTTCTTATGCTTCTGTGTCGACCATTCTGGCTACCGAGGGAATTCACAGCGGTCATTATCACTGCTGTGTACATCACCCCACAAGCCGACACAGACCGGGCACTCAAGGAACTGTATGGGATTATAAGTGAGCAGGAAACCGCGCACCCTGAGGCCACGTTCATTGTGACCGGGGACTTTAATAAAGCCAGTTTAAAATCAGTCGCACCAAAATATCACCTGCACATTCGTTTCAACACACAAGGGGACCGGGTTTTGGACCATTGCTACTCTCCGTTCCGGGATGGCTACAAATCCCTCCCCCGCCCACCATTTGGCAAATCGGACCACTCTTCCATTCTGCTTCTGCCCGCTTACAGGCAGAAATTGAAACAGGAAGCACCCACCCTCAGAACGATCCAGTGCTGGTCGGACCAATCAGACTCTACGCTACAAGACTGTTTTGATCACACGGACTGGGAGATGTTCCGGTCCGCCTCTGATGACGACATCGAGCTTTACGCTGAGAGCGTAATGTGTTTCATCAGAACGTGCGTAGAGGAAGTGATTCCGACCAGAACTGTACGAATCTATCCGAATCAGAAGCCATGGATCAATAGCGATGTTCGCGCGGCACTTAATGTGCGGACCTCCGCTTTTAATTCCGGGAACACGGAGGAGCATAAACAAGCCAGTTATGCCCTCCGAAATCAAAACAGCAAAACGCCAGTACAGGAGCAAGATTGAAGGACAGTTTAACACCACCAACTCTAGAAGCATGTGGCAGGGAATTAACATCATCACGGACTTTAAAGGGAATAAAAACTCCGTCATGAACTTTTTATGCTCGTTTCAAGGGAAGTAACACCGCCCTCACGGAGAGAGCTCTCGCGACTGAAGCTACAGAGGTTAGTTCACTCTCCGTCTCTGTAGCGGATGTAACCCGATCCTTCCGACGGGTGAATATCCGCAAAGTCGCGGGCCCAGACGGCATTCCGGGCCGCGTCATCAAAGCGTGCGCGAACCAGCTGGCTGGTGTTTTTACGGACATTTTCTCTCTCTTTGTCTGTAGTCCCCACATGCTTTAAAACATCCACCATTGTGCCTGTACCAAAACAATCAAAAATAACTTGTTTAAATGACTGGCGTCCTGTTGCTCTGACCCCCATCATCAGCAAATGTTTTGAAAGACTAATCAGAGATTACATCTGCTCTGTATTGCCACTCAATCTTGACCCGCTGCAGTTTGCTTACCGCAACAACCGCTCCACTGATGATGCCATTGCATCTACAATACACACTGCTCTCTCCCACCTGGAAAAAAAGAACACTTATGTGAGAATACTGTTTGTAGACTACAGCTCAGCATTCAACACCATAGTGCCCTCAATGCTAGATGAGAAACTCCGGGTTCTGGGCTTAAACAGCTCGCTGTGCAGCTGGATCCTGGACTTCCTGTCAAGCAGACGCCAGGTGGTTAGAATAGGCAGCAACATCTCATCACTGACCCTCAACACTGGAGCCCCACAGGGCTGTGTTCTCAGCCCACTACTGTATTCCTTGTACACACATGACTGTGTGGCAACACATAGCTCCAATGCCATCATTAAGTTTGCTGATGACACGACGGTGGTAGGTCTGATCACTGACAATGATGAAACAGCCTACAGAGAGGAGGTGCACACTCTGACACACTGGTGTCAGGAGCACAACCTCTCCCTCAACGTCAGTAAGACAAAGGAGCTTGTGGTGGACTTCAGAAGAAAAGACAGAGAACACAGTCCCATCACCATCAATGGAGCACCAGTGGAGAGAGTCAGCAGCTTCAAGTTCCTGGGTGTCCACATCACTGAGGAACTCACATGGTCCATCCACACTGAAGTCGTTGTGAAGAAGGCTCATCAGCGCCTCTTCTTCCTGAGACGGCTGAGGAAGTTTGGAATGAACCGCCACATCCTCACACGGTTCTACACCTGCACTGTGGAGAGCATCCTGACTGGCTGTATCTCTGCCTGGTACGGCAATAGCACCGCCCACAACCGCAAAGCACTGCAAAGGGTGGTGCGAACTGCCAGACACATCATCGGAGGTGAGCTTCCCTCCCTCCAGGAAATATATACAAGGCGGTGTGTGAAAAATGCTCGGAGGATCATCAGAGACTCCAGCCACCCAAGCCATGGGCTGTTCTCACTGCTACAATCAGGTAGGCGGTATCGCAGCATCAGGACCCGCACCAGCCAACTCCATGATAGCTTCTTCCCCCAAGCAATCAGACTTCTGAACTATTGATCTCCCACGATCAAAATACATCAGCACTGCACTTTATTACCCTTACTCTTATATCTCACACCGGACTGTCATAAATTATATTATTATTATTATTTTATGTTCTCTCTTAACAACTGACTATCAACCGACAGCCTGAATGTCAATACAGTACAATACTGTACATTCTATATATATATATATATATATATATATATATATATATATATATATATATATATATATTACTTTTTTTAAATATATTTTTTATTTTTAATCTTTATTGAATAATGTGTATCTATATAGTAAAAAAAAACAAAAAAACGCGTATTGTATACTGTACAGTGTATGTTATTATTTGTATATTTGTATATTGAGTGTAATTATGTGTATAACAGATGTTAAAATTGTGTTGTGTTAATTTGATGTTATTGTAAATTGGTATATGTCTCATCACTGTCACGACTGCTATGTTGATCGGAACTGCACCCAAGAATTTCACACACCATTGCACTTGTGTATATGGCGGTGTGACAATAAAGTGATTTGATTTGATTTGATGTTCAACATCTCTCGCCGAATTTTCCTCATTTCTCTGACCAAATCGACTCCCTGGCACGGGGCCTTCTCGGGGGTGTCAGCTTGAGCACATAAGTGTCTTTTAATGTCTCCAGAGCCCGAGGATTTTGAATTCTTTGACATATTGTCCTCCTATAACAGTATGGAACAGAGTGTATCGAATCTCACCGGTTTATGTCATTAAAAGTGTTAAAACTAGCATCATAGTGCACAGAGCTCGCCATTCATACGTCTGAACCTCGCATGGCGTCACGTGACTAGCCTCATATGGAATACTTTAATGGTGCTTTGATGGTTCTTTTATGTAATTTGTTGAGCTTGACTGTAACTTCCATCGGATTTGGATCGGTCTTGTTGGAGCGATACCCGAACTGGTTCAAACGTCAGTAACGGATACCTGCCTAATTTTACAGCTTATTCTGGCAAAGAACCGTAAACTTAGACAGGAAGGGACAATCTGACAATGTAAAGCTACTAACTACAATTAGGTTTATTTTTATTTTATTTATTCTGATAAATGCTCATTGTAGCAACCAGGTAACTAATAATCATGACCTCAGACAGGTTGATAAAATCCTGTGTACTCTGACTCCCAGATGTAAAGCTAGCCAATCAGATTAGAATACTTGCCATTTTTTGTGTGCAATATGCATCAGGATGGTGTATGGGTGTGCCGTATAAAGGCCGGTTTATACTACAGCACATTAGTAATACTAATTACACATTTCATAAAAAAACAAAGGGAATGTAATTTGTGGATTCATAAGTACTTATATTATTGTAGCATTAAAATAGAGTTAATCAAAGTATTATTTAGATGCATATTCTTTATTATACATGTTACTGTTCCCCATACTGTCAAACATAGTCAAAACATCGTACAGATCACAAAGTTCTCGAAAAGAATACAACAAATACTGTTTCGATCATATAACAAATATACAGTATATTGAGTAAATAAAATAAGAGTTTATAAGTTGTAAAAATATGTTTCTTTTGTCATGATTTCGCTTGTAGCTTCATGAAATAAAAATATAAAATCAGCAGATGCTCCCTGAAAACGCCTACAGTGTAGGTTCGACACAGAAGTAAAAAACAACCTCAACTAGACAGTTAATAATTAAAGTAAAAACTTTCCTATTGAATGTAACCCAAAAACTACAGAAAACAAGTCCTGATTCAAAATACAAAATACCCATTGGACAGCTCTGCTGTATCAGATATGTGTGTTTATCTCACATCTAATGTTAGGCTATTCAAGGTCACGTACCTGTGTTTCATAATAGAGGAAAAGGTTCATAAATTAAGTTGATGATTTCTTTGTTCCACACATATCATCTTGATTAATGCTGATTTAGAAGATAAATGTGCCATGTTTTGTTTTAGTTCGCTTTTCCATGAGCTGTGATTTGAGAGGATGTAGTTTTATTAGCACTTTTTGTCCTCTTATGCACGTAAAAGTATGAAAGGAAGGGTAGGTTTGAGTGTGTACGTACTTTGGGGACCAGAAGTGAGATAAATTTGTACAATTCGTAACCAAAAGTGATCTAAATCTGTCACATTTTAGCTTTCAGTGTGGGTAAGTGTCTTCTAGACCGGGGGTTAAAAATTTACAAGTCCCCCCCCACCACCCCTTCCTTGTTGATTTGTTTTTTTCTTTTTAGATTTACAAACATAAAATACTGTTATATAGGCCTTTACGATAGCAAAGTAAATAATAAATAACATAGCCTATGCTAAATGTGAAAAATATATATAAGACAGCTAGTACATTCTGGCCACTAATTCGAAGTTATTCCAGGTATTCCCCTCTAATATGTAATATTAGTGTAATATTCTCAAAATGTAGCATATTTCAAGTGTTGGAGCAATTGACCAATGATGATCAATAACCTTTAATTCAGTCTGACAGACTCATTTGGCAATGCTTTAAACACTGATGCATGATAAACGGCTATAAATATGTCTATTAATAATATGAAAACGTATTTTGCATTAATTTCATTAAAAATATGGTTTGTCCTTATGACAATGGGATTACTTAATTGTTTTAGCCTATATCTGTGATAAACTCACATCACATGAGCCAGTCTCCGTCCAAATATGAAACTGCACTTGTCTTTACACACGAAGACACGTCGACCTGATATCACGTTGAACTCTTTATAATGGACAAGTCCTGATTTTGTTTTGGATTTTCTGCATCCTAGACACTTACATAGTCCATTTACATCGTCAGCGAGCATCAGAATAGCCTTTCATTCTTACAATACGAATGTAACCATGTATTATGCTGCATTTCCAACAACCACAAAAATAAAATTGTTACTGGCCAAACGGCAGGTTGATTACTCAAACTCAGGTATCTTTTCTCCCTTGATATAACACATCTACAGAGGCAGAATATTTGTATGAATGAAAAAGTCAGAGCTGTGTGGCTTTAAAATAGATTTGCGAGTGCAAATTACACATTTTGAGTGGGCACTGTCGCACACGCACTCCGAGTGAGCGAAGCGAAAAGACACGCTCACGCAACCGGTACATGGATGCACTCTCGCATAATATGCATGCGTTCACGAAATTAACAGTATTATAATGCCATTAAGCTACAGTCTATTAAGTTGGACTATGGTCTATTAAGAAAATCATTTTAATTTATCTACACAATAAATTTTTATAGTATTCATGTATTGTTGTAGTTTTGATTTCACTTGGTGAATTTAACATCAATCTCCACGCCTCCCCTGAAATGCTCTGGCGCGCCTATCAGTTTGAAAACCGTGGTTCTAGACATTAGTCCTTTTTATAAGAGAAACGATGGTAGGCCACAATAGCACATCCAGTGCAAGGATGTTTATTAAGTGCTCAGTAGACAAAATATGAAAAATGGAAAAAAAATATTTACAGCAGAAAAATACTCTCAGTTTTCAAATACTCTCTATTGCAACCACTGTGTTCTTACTTCTACCCTGTTGGGTTAGTCTATAGTCCTTTAGCCCGAACACAATAACTCAACAGGGAGAATCCGAAAATTATAGCACTTAATACATTTTCAAAATATAACAAAATTCTAAAATAAACTAATACAATTTAAATATTAAACAATGATAAAATGATTGAATTAACAATAAATACAATTATTCAAGAATAAACAACAACATAATCAAATACATTATCCACTGCCATGCCTACTAATGAAACATTCCCTATTAAACATTAACTAACTGTACACATTATTTTAGGGCACCAAAGTTTACACCCGGGCCCTTTTCCCGAACCCGGAAGTCAAACGAAACATCACCAAGCCAATAACATATAGAGCTGCTGGACTGTGCGAGTATAAATGCATTGAAAACATACTGGTGTTTCTTGGCTGAGCTAGTATTTCCTATTTTAATGGCAACAAAACCAGTGTGTGGACTCGCCACGCTAACAAACGGAGGGAGGAAGAGAGAACGAGAAAGAGAGATCACTGCTAAACACGCTTGATAATTGTCAATGATGATGTGTGCACCAACTCTATGACGAATCTATAACACATAAGGCTGTAGGGCTAGGTACCACCTCATAATGCGGCTATTGTGGTCCTTCATTGAATGTATCCACATCAAAGCTTTCGAAGCAAGTAGTAATATAAACTATCTTGGGCCGATTTATTGGCATGAGCCTCTATCTCGCCCATGGAGTACCTTGTCTGTCCTGGTAGCAACTTCCTGATCAGGTGCAACACTGTCTGTTCTTCACCAATCTTCCCTTGGGCTAGAACAACTTTGGATTGTGGTCTTGGACTCTTTTGGAAAACCTTTACCTTGACAAATCAATCCCCTTCCGAGCTTATAGCCAAAGGTATTTGGTTTCCGCCCTGCCCAATTGCACTTCTTCAGGATCAGAGTCATTCCAGCCCCCTTAAACGTCTGTAGAATCGATTCCATGTTTTAAATGTTGCTCCAAATTGGAAGTAAAGATGACTACATCATCCAGGTAAGCCATACTATAGTCCTCAGAGTCCCTTAGGATGCTGTCCATAAGTTGCTGAAAAGTTGCAGGAGCTCCGTGCAGCCCAAATGGCATGACCGTGAACTGAAAGCCCCCAAACAGTATCCTAAAGGCAGTGTATTGGGACTTGCCAGTATCCTTTGCACAAGTCTTATGTGGTGATGAACTGGGCATATCCCATCTTTTCCAACAGAACACGAGCATCAGATAGGCCTCAAATTTGGAGATGTCATTGATGTTCCGGAAGTCAATACAGACTCTCGAGGTTCCATCCAATTTTGGTATGTTCATCAAATGACTACACCACTCACTCTCTGACAGCTCCATGACTCCAAGTTCCAGCATGGTACAAAATTATTTATTTATTTATTTTCCCATTTTTCATTTTTTGTCCACTGAGCACATAAACACCCTTGCGTGAATGTGCTATTGTGGCCTTCCATTCATTCTCTTATGAAAGGACTAACATCTAGAAGAAACACTTACCTAGACTGAAAGCTAAAGTGTGACAGATGGTGGCAGCAGTGGGGTAGTCTTTCACAACACCATGTACATAGGAATGTGAATCTTTGGGTTGAAAGTGAATCGAGTCGATTCATGATTCATACATTTTCGATTAGATTCAAAATTATTTTTTGAAAATTCAGACTGATTTAATTTGATTTGATTCACAATGAAATTTGATTAACGATTCGATTCTGCATTTTTTTAAATGCATTTACAGGATTCTTAAAATACTCCCCCTAATGTGTCTTAGGCAAGAAAAAGAAAGACAAAATACTTAAGATAGTTTACTGCACCGGAAGCAGCTTGAAAGAAAACACATGTACATAAATATAAGTACATACAGGCTTCTTGGAATACAACAGAGTGCATTTTGGCACTAAAATATTTTAGAGCCTAGCATAACTGCAAAAGTATTCCATATTTTACTATAAAAATTCCATGATTTTTTAAAAGATTACTAATTTGCATGACTTTTTAAGGCCTGGAAAACACAATTTTAAAATTCCCTGCTATTTCCAGGTTTTCCATGACCATGGGAACCCTGAATCAGTAACACAATCCAAATATTACAGCATTAAAGTAACATTCTCTGACTACATTCAGTTTCCTCAAGGCTTCATATGTAAATAGAGAAAGAGAAAAGCAATATCGACGATGACTTCAACTTATGTTTTTTTTTTTTTTCACACAAAGTCCCCAACTAAACAATGATACCAGTAAAATGGCACTTTTTATCTTAAAGAAAAAAGTTTCACCGCAATGACATTATTTTATTTCAGTAGTGGCCATGCAAAGGCTGCACTTTAAAACGTAGCCAGCTGACTTGCTGCCTAATCAGTTAATGGCTTAACCGACAGCATTTTTGGATGAATGGAACTCTTAAAGAAACTGGTCTCAGTACAATTTGAAAAGCACCTTATTTTCATCCTACCTCCGTATACTGCCTCCATAGGCAGCATTTTCCAGTTTTCAGACACAGCAAAATGAGTTGCCAATGAGCCAATACAGTGCTTTGAGCACGTTTCACTCGAGACAAGAGCGCGAGCTGTTAATTGCTCATGTGATTCTCAGTGGCCGTCCTGAGGAGAGATCAGACACGGGGTGCTCGAAAGCTGCTCAGAAAAAGTTTCAATGAGAGTTACAGATAGAACTGAGAGCGGGATTCCATGAAGGGCGATAGAAGAGTGCAGCAAGCGCATGTGAGGAGAGAGCTATGAGGTCATGCGCCTAGAGAACACCGCCGCCCATGTCTCCATCAAAACAAACTTGTAACATATGTTGTTCTAACATATTCCAAATCCAGGGTCAACTAAATCACTTGCAGTTACACACAGGTCTACTTTATCTGGTGACTAAATACACGTCACTATATCTCTTTCTCTACATTTGCTCTGGCAGCTCCATCACAAGAAAACATTACTTTTGCCCGTTACTTGGAGACCAGAATCCTTACAGAAAGAAAGGCATTGTGGTCTGGATAGATGAGCGCTGTAAATCCACAGCGGAATTCCAACATTCCCAGGGAGAGAGAGAGAAAGTGAGAAAATACCTGACCACAGTCTGTAACCGCTAACACCTACCCAACTGAGCAAAACACAAATGTTCTGAAGTCTTCCATTCATTCTAGTCTTTAATTGGTATTTAAGTGCTATATGATCAGGACTAAGGGAATAAGCATTTATATTTATTCTTATATTAATGACTAAAGGAATTACTGTAAATTAAAGCCACAGTGCATTTCCTCAGTACCACAAGTGGCACCAAAAGAAGTTGCAAGAATATTGACAGAAATTAAAGCTGCATTTCAAAGTACTGATGGAAATTAAAGTTGCAACGCCTTATTTCAGAGCCACAAATGGAATTGCAAAACTACTGATGAAAATGTAAGCTGCAGTGCATTATTTCAGAGCCACAAGTGGCACCAAACTAAATTGCAAAAATACTGATGGAAATTAAAGGTACAGTGTGTTATTTCAGTGCCACAAATGACACTGAACGGAATTGCACAAATTTTCCCAAATCAGTTTACCAAACACTCCAACTGTGTTCCATTTTCCCTCCAAACTTACATAGGAATGAAATGAAAAGTTTCAGCTTGGCTTTCCAAAATGTAGGATGGCAGAGGAAGTGTAATTTATATCCATGTCAAAAGCAAAACCTGATTTGTCAGAAAAACTAGAACCCAACCCTAAACCTAACCCTAACAAATCAGGTAGCAATTTAATCATAAATATGACTCTTATCCTGACATATTATGTTTCGGAAATCTGCCGCCGCCAACAAAACAAAATTAAAATATAATTATTACCTCCAAACTTAGAAATGACATGTCTTCCCTTCCCCCATTACTCAATTATGCCCTCTCTATGCACAGTTCTTAAATAAGGTCCAAGTTCATGTAGATAGCCCATAATAGCCTGTTAATACTACCCAGCTAAACTGAGGTGCAATGCCACTTTCTGATACACTTATGTTGCACACCTTGACTTTGTCATCTTATCTTACAAGTGTTGTGTCAAGTGCCATTTCACACCATATTCAAAATGTTTCGGGAGCATATATGGGAAAATTCAGACTTAAATTTTACATCTTATCATCATTTTATGAGATAAAACCTTATATAGGCCTTATATAGTTTAATATATAGTTTATCCAAAAGGACTGCGTGTACCGTAACTAGACCCTGAACAACAAATCAATATTAGCCAGAAATTATGCTTTGGAGGTATAAGCTAGGTAATGTGTGCAAAAACATTATTATTATTTTTATTTTATTTTTTATATAGGCATTCATTGATAAACTTTTTATTGATAAACTCAATCTGCCAGGGCAGGTGCACTAACCACTCATCATGACTATTGGATAATACATATGAACTGTAGTAAAAAACTTGCCGTGCAGGTCATCTCAAGCTTACCTGATCTCCATCTGATGATATCAGTGAATTCATTGTTGTCTCCGCTCTCAGAGGCCTCTGACAGCATGCCCACTGTAGCCATCTTACTTCTCAGGAGTCACGGGTATGTCTGACACGTTAGTATAGAAATCCAACCACAGGGGATTGGCAGGGCTCAGCTTTACATATACAACACCTCTGTAAATCCCTGCAACAGATGAGATACTATTAGCCTCATCTCACAGCAATGGAATACTAGCGTAATGCATATTGTACAGTACATCAGTGTTTTCAACCCTGCCTTTCAACAGCGGCACTCCGCTGAGGAGTTTGACTTCCCAGAGTATCTTTAAGTAATGAAAAATAACATTTATATCCAATGTAAACTTAATATGCATCTACATAATTAAGTTAAATATTAATTAGCTGCAATCATGTAATAAACCAATTTTGCGGGTGTGGATGACCATGTACGTCAGCCACCATGCAGACCATTTTTGATCTAGGAAAAACCCTGGTATTACCTGAGGCATTTTCTTTTTTCTTAAACTCTTTGCAATAACATGCAGCTGTGAATTACTGAATTAATGTAGCACTTAGAGATTTTTCTGTAATCAACAACAAAGCTGCACATGCATGTTTGAATCGATGTTTGCGGGTAGGGGGTGTGTTAAGGCCCCTATTTCAGCGTGTCCCATATATATATATATATATGCATTTCACATGGTTCATATAATATTTTTGACGCAAATCAGCTGTGTGCTTTCTACACTGCGAAAGAGATCCTACCACACATGCACACACACAAATACAAGCACTTACAGTGACGTCACCGCAAAACACGTGTCAAACTCGCTTAATTTCAAGTGGCCCATGGGCTCATTTCTGAAACGTAGGATGGCAGTGGATCGCAACAATCAGATAGCGCTTTCCTCGTGAATATAAATGAGCCTTCCCCTGTCATCTGTATGTTTTGGAGCGCATTTTGCTTGCTTCAAAAGTGGAATGAAACAGCGCTACATGGGTCAATTATCAACACGGCTTCATAGCAGCCTGAGGGCAGAGCAGGTGCAGTAATTCACGGACTGGTCTCAACCGCACAGACCATTTTATATGCGCCTGTGAACCAGTGAGATGAGCCGCGGGGATCGCAAAACCTGTTTGAATGTGGTACAGAATTGTCTGTTGCAAAACACTTTTGTCTCGGTGATGAAACAAGTTAAAAAAAAAACAGCCCCCACATTCTAAACGGCACTGACAAAGAAAACAGGAGAAAACATAAAAATAAAAGGCATTTCAAATCTCAGATCACAACACTTACCAAACTTTACTATGGATTTACTGTAGTAACACTAACTGTACTATGATACTATGACTGAACTATGGTAGTTGTGGCAGAAAAACTTTCTAAATGTATTTAGACTGCTGTTTTTTCATTACAAATATGCCATAGTTCTTTATATAGTAACCATAGTTACTAACCATGGTTGTAAAGAGCCATGCATGGTTTTACATGGTTACCATGAACTATTACAATTACAAATATCATTGTTAAAACTATGGATACTATGGAAGAACTATGGTGCATTTTCATAATTGTGGATCTGTATAAAATCTATACTCTTGTAATGCTCTCTGATTGTAGGAAAATGCAAGTTGTTTTATTTGCCTTCAGAAATTCCAAGAGATGGCTGTAGTTTAATTAGGGAGCCTGATGAAAGGCATCTCTAAAGAAGACCTAACTTATTCACACTTTCAGAATATTTCAATTTAGCCATGTAAAAATTAAGTGTTCATTTTTTCCAAAGATGTTACTGTTGTTAATATCATAATTTTCATCTGCATCCCAAGTTCAAAATCAATGCTGTACTGTCACATGTGCATTTCATTACACATAATATGTAATATTATTGGTAATTGCATGGGTGCTACCAAAGCATGTGCTGGTGCCACATTTTCATCGGGCCCTTTGAGGGAACAAATAAACCCTGATATGGCCCAGGCTGAAACTGAGTTTGACACGTGTTTTAAGCTGTTCTTCAACCAACATGCGTTACGGGTGCAGCGTTGCAGGCTTGTTGACGTGCGCACAACAGCACGGCTGCTGAAAAAAATCCTAAGGGAAACACTGCGATATACAGTACTTCCGGAGAAGTTCTTCTTCGTTCAGGGGTAAAAAGAATTCTAAACAGCTGAGCATTGGTATCTGTTTGCAAACTTTCGGCCACACAGTGGTGGGAGGCGTTTAGAGGAGCATTTAAATATGAGGATGCTACATATAAAAACGTAACTAATGTGACATTAAATTGTGTTATCAATGACTTTATGCCTCATTCTGTGAGTAGGATTCACATTCTGCACATTATCACTCTTTTACACACCAATCTTTGCAGCTATATCAGTGTCAGCATACTGTAAATTACATTACCAGTTTAATCGGCACATATTATAGCCGCGCATAGCATGTTAGTGCATTAGCATCATGAATTCAGAAAATAAACAAGACAAATTAAACATTTTCTACAGCATATATATTACTTTAAATCATCATCAAGTGGTTAATAAAGCAATAAGCCAAAAGAGGGCATGCCTTCCAGTGATTTTAATTGCCTAAATCTCCCTTAACTGTGGTAAAATCAATGTAAGGCACAGACTCAACTGTCTTATTGCTTTTATAAAACGGCTGTAACAGTAATCAAAGACACCGGTGTTCATTAAATAATTCAATTTATTAATAACAAATATAATCAGCAAAAAATACAATTCTTCCGCTAAGTAATATAGTTCCTAAGACCATTCTATGAATGTATGATCACTATAAACGTAAGATCATTCTATGACTTCCTAATTATCAGAATTATTGTTGATGTTAATTTGGAATTTTCTGTCGATGATACACACTTTAAAATAGTGTTCAACCACGTTTGGATTTTTCTTCGCTGATGGACCAGAGGTGCTCGTGTCAGCGCAAGTGTGTTTTGATGAGGCGGTGCCGGCTAGGATGTTGCTCCTGCATGGCCATTCACTGTAGTTCGGGTGCTAGTATGACTGTAGAGATGATCTGCTTCAGTGTCCGGTCAGTCATAATTTCTCTAGCCTCCAAGCTGGCATCAGAAAGTTTCTGCACCGTCGTACTTCGCAAACAGTGGTTAGTGTACATCCTTAAAATTCCAGCGGCCTTACAAATTTGAGGTAACACTGAGCCAAGGAAGTATACCCCATTGGTTCTCTGGTATACCTTTAGAAAAAATACATTTATATTTGATTTAATTTTAGATTTTAGGGCCGGATTTTTATCATTATTATTTACCCGTTTTATAAAATTACTTTCCACACATTGTTGCTGTAATTGCTCCTCTTTGGGTGCAGATAAAAAGGCTGTGGATTCAGAGGGAGAAAGGACATGTATATCTCCAACGAGGTGACAGGACATAGCGCATCTCCCGGCTGCTCATACGCGAATCCTCATCGGCTCTCTCTGGGTCTCTCGTTGGGAACTTTATGGTTTTTAGTGGCTTCCTTGAAAGTCAAGGTTGCATACTTGATGCCACTCTCATCCTTGTGAACAACAAGCAATTCAGCACCCGGTTGGTGATTTCCCTCTTTCGCCCACCATCCTAGATGCAAACTTTATTGACAAGCCCTTGCGGTGTGTTTGGATTCAGTGCAGAGTGTTTGATCTTGGTAAAATGTTCATTTGTTAAAGCCTGGTGGTGTGTTTACTTGTCCCTCTCTGTGAAGTTTTTTTCACCACTCCAAGGAAAACATTGTTGCTAGTAGTGAATTCAGGATCTTTCAGTAAACACCAAGACAAACTAAGTGGTGGGTGGTTGATGTACCAAGGTTCAGCCCCTGCTCATAAGCCAACATAACCGCTGACTCTCCTTTTCTGTTTTTTTGCTGTAGCATAAAGCTGCCTCAAAGTTTGGTTAAGCTCTGTTTTGGTGATTTTTTTTTTTTTTAATCCAGAGCTACATTTTTCTCAGTACACTAGGTTTGAAAACAGTGAACGGTCCACATAGTATGCTTAATGGTCCCGGTTTCATTTCATAATTTCTCCAATTCCTCTATTTGCCTCTCGTTAATTTCAGCATGTTTTGCCATTTTTTTTTCCTTTGTAAGTCAATCTCCTCCCACCATTCATCAACTGTTAATCCACCATATAAATCAAAACTCATAGCAAAATGTTCCATGTCTGAGGTATAGAAGCATCAAAAGCCGTAATCTTCCAATTTGCCGCACTGATATGAAATTCAAATGTTGTGCGGTTAGAGGTGTGCGTTTATAGTCATTTTACAACATCTTGGAACGCTGCTCATCCAATCAGAATTCAGGGTCGGAACTATCTGTTTTATAACAGCTTCTTTTACTGACCTCGTGTGAATTCTACTCATAGAATGAGGCATAAAGTCGTTGAGAACACATTTTAATGTAAGATTAGTTTAGATTTTATATGTAGCATCCTCATATTTAAATGCTCCTCTAAATGCCTCCCAGAGCAGTGTGGCGGGTGTCTGAAAGTATGTCCTTGCTCAGCTGTTTCGAACTTCTTTTTACCCCTGAACGAGGAACGAAGAAGAACTTCTCCGGAAGTATGTTGGGGCCTAAATACTTAAAGAAAATATTAAATGATGATCAAAAGTACCTAAACACACACTGGACTATGAAATCAGATGATCTGGAATTAATAGTTGTAGTAAGGTGGCAGCAGAGAGTGAGCAATGTCTAACTGTGAGTTGGATCAGGGAAAACCTTTAGTGAGATCGACAGGGCAGGTGAAAACATTGGCCTTACAGCACCAACAAACAGATGCAGTGACAAGAGTGAGATTTTATCACTGCATTAAGTGCCCCTACAGAAGAATGCCCATCACAATGCAGACTGAGACCGAATACTGCATGAGGAAAGTCAAGCCCTCTGTCTCTCTGTGTGTGTGTGTGTGTGTGTGTGTGTGTGTGTGTGTGTGTGTGTGTGTGTGTTTGTGGAGGACAAGTTGTAACAGGAGCTGTCACCCAGCCAAACAGGTCACCATGCATTCATTTCGAAACTCCCCCCACATTCTTTCCTTCAAAACTGGGTCACTGATAAGGGGTTCAGCAACACCAAACCTCTTAAAGCAGCACTGACAGACAGAGGTAAACAGACATGTGGCCAGTGTGATGTCATTGATTAGTAATGAGGTAATGGCCAGGAATGCTGAAAGACATTGAAGAAAATGAAAACACAATTCTCTCAGACAATGTACAGGCTGTCTTGTCCAAGAAAGGATTTGTGTGAGCTTTATAAGTACACATGTTGGCATGCATTAGCAATGCAGCATGACAAAAAAGTCTAACTTTTGACTCCTGCAAAGAAAAGTTGATTTTCTCAGTTCCCCATACTGAGCTGCTCTCCTCCACAAAAAAGAATGCTTATGATCTGAAATAAAACATTCATACAGGTATGAATGTACATGTTTGCTTGTGAAAACTACATGAAGGAGTCAAGACCAAGACTGTTGTGTTCTGGACAAATGCTACAAAGACCAACACCTAGAGAATAATTACATTTAAGAAGCAACTCATCTGTGACAGGTTGTTGCCTGCAAGAAATGAGATGAGTAACCCTAGGCTTAACCCAGACCCTAACCTCTAACTAACACAACCAACCTTAACTCTAATTAACCCAACTGACCTTATCTCTATTAACCACAACCAAATATAACTTTAACCCAATCTTACTCTTACTTACCCTACTTCACCCAAAAATGAAAATTCTCTCATCACTTACTCACCCTCATGCCATCCCAGATGTGTATGTGAATTTCTTCTGCAGAACACAAACCAAGATTTTTTGTAGAATTGCTCATCTCTGTAGGTCCATACACTGCAAGTGAATGGTGACCAAAATAAAGGTCCTTTTATACTGTATTTCTTGCAATTGCAGTCTCTAGGCACAATCATGATTTCAAGCTTGATTACACTTCCTAGTGCTTAACGCATGCACAGAGCGCTAGATGGCACTAAGAAGTGTAATCAAGCTTGAAATCATAATCACCAAGGAGACTGCAGATGTCAAGATTTAATGTGAAAAAGAACATTTTGATCTGTTCTAGAGGTCGACCGATAGTGGATTTTGCTGACATAGATTACTAAGGGGGTGGCTGATAGTTTTTAAAATCAATTGACAGAATGTCAAAAAAAGTATTACTCTTTCTATACCATGGGTGGCAAAGACAAAGAGTCCAAAATGAATTAAATCCCAGATGTAGTTTTTTTGTTCAACCAAAATCCCAAAAATAACCAGAAAAAATAAATATTTGGTGCATAACGTGGGACTTATAAGTGTAAACAAGCCTGAAACACACCAGGATTTTGAAATTATTAACAAAACTATTTGCAACTATCAGCAGAATCTTTTGCTGACAACCAATTTTTCCACAAAGCAACTATTGCCATTGATTAATCTGTTTAACCAATATATCGGTCTACCTCTAGTCTCGTCACACCCAAAACCAAATCGCTTCAGAAGATGTACTAAAACACTGGAGACATATGGATTACTTTTTTTCTGCCTTTATTTGATTTTTGGAGCTTAAAGGTTCTGGTCACCTTTCACTTGCATTGTATGGACCTACATAGCTGAGATATAAAAACCTTCATTTGTGTTCAGCAGAAGAAAAAAAGTCACATTTTAAACATTTTCTGTTACTTTCTCCTATCCCAGCTTAATATGCAGAGACAACTAGAAGTAAGCCATTCATATATAAATTTTCTTGAAAACTGTAAAGTTTGTGATGCTATAAAAATTCCTGTTGTTTGAAGCGGCACGTCCAGACTGACACAACAACATTGACTCAACCAATGGCGTGAGTTGGAGGCGGGACTATCTGTTTGTTCAATCAACCATAGATGGGGGTGGTGTTTGAAAAGCTGTTTGAAAACATTATTTTTGCAATTATGTTAGGTGCTGCAGAAATTACTCACTTTAGCTTTAACTCTATCTAACCCAACCAACCCTACCTCCATTAAACAACCAAACTTAACTCTAACTAACTCAACCAATCCTAACTATATAAAACACAACTAACTTTAACTCTAACTAACCCTAATCCTAGCAATTTAGTATCAGTTTGTTTATTAATTTCTCACATATCAAACTTCTATTAGAACTTGCAGATGGCCACCTGCTGGACATTTTTAGTCGGAGGTGCAGCTGTGTTGTTTAAGTGCTCTATGAGATGCAGGCGAGGGAAGCAAGCCGGCACACTGGTCAAGCTCCGTCAGCACAGCTTTCGAATAGCGCTGCCGAGTATTCATCTGGCGAATCTCCGCTCTCTTCCTAACAAAATAGACGAACTACATCTCCTCACCTGTACAAACAAGGACTTTTCAAACTCTGCTGCTTTGTGCTTCACAGAAACCTTGCTGAGTGAAGCCATTCTGGACAACGCGTTACATCTGCCAGGCTTTCAGCTGTTTAGAGCGGATTGCATTGCGGAGTTAACAGGGAAAACGAGAAGCGGTGGAACGTGTTTTTACATCAAAGAAAGTTGGTGTACAGATGTAACAATGTTAAAGATGTGCTGTCCTAATTTGGATGAGCTCTTTATCAACTGTAAGCCTTTCTACTCACCACAGGAGCTTTCCTAGTTTATTCAGGTGAGTGTTTATACTCCTCCACATGCGTGCGTGAATGCAGCGCAGCAACAGATGGCTGATCAGATCACAGACATGGAACAACAATACCCGGACTCAGTTATTATTATTCTCTGTGATTTTAACAGAGCCAATATCACCTGTGAACTGCAAAAATACAGACAGCACATTATATGCCCCAACAGGGACAGAAATATACTGGAAGACTGCTATACGGCATTGAAGGATGCATATCGCTCTGTCCCAAGAGCAGCTTTGGGACTCTCTGATCACTGTCTGGTTCATCTTCTTCCAATCTACAGGCAGAAACTTAAATCAGCTAAACCAGTAGTAAATACTGTAAAAAGCTGGACCAATGAAGCAGAGCTGGAACTACAAGCCTGCTTTGACTGCATTGATTGGAGTGTTTTTGAAGCTGCAGACACCAATCTGGATGAGCTCACAGATAATGTGATGTCATATATCAGTTTCTGTGAGGATAAGTGTATTCCTACTTGGACTTATTTAATGTTCAACAACGACAAACCATGGTTTACAGGAAAACTTTGTCATGCCAAAGAGGATGCTTACAGAAGCGGGGATAAAATCTTGTATAATCAGACCAAAAGCACACTGACTAAGGAAATTAAAGTGGCTAAAAGAAGCTACTCCGAGAAGCTGAAAAACAAGTTTTCAGCTAACGACCCTGCATCAGTGTGGAGAGGCCTGAAAGACATTACTACTTCAAGACACCATCCCTCTACACTGTAGGGAACCAAAATCTGGCTGACGACTTGAATGTGTTTTACTGTAGATTTGAAAAGCCCAGTCTCACACCCCACACCCGCTCTGACCTTCACTTCACACAAACACCAACACCTCCTGCAACACCCCCCCCCCCCCCCACTCTGATGTCTGTGGTCATGAAGTAATTTGAGAGACTGGTGTCGGCCCACCTGTAGGACATCACTGGACCCTTTCTAGATCTCGCTCAATTTGCTTATAGAACAAACAGGTCTGTGGATGAAGCAGTCAACATAGGATTTCATCATATCCTGCAACATCTGGACAGACCAGGGACATATGCAAGGATCCTTTTTGTGGACTTTAGTTCGGCTTTCAACACCATCATCCCAGGTCACCTATGGAATAAATTAACCCAGCTCTCTGTTCCCACATCTATCTGTCAGTGGATCACCACCGTTCTGACGGACAGGCAGCAGCTAGTGAGACTGAAGAAATTCCTCTCCAGCGCATGTACGATCAGCACTGGTGCCCCCCAGGGATGTGTGCTCTCCCCACTACTCTTCTCCCTGTATACTAACGACTATACTGCCAAAGACCCTTCTGTCAAGCTCTTGAAGTTTGCAGATTACACTACTGTCATCAACCTCATCCAAGATGACGATGAGTCAGCATACAGAAGGGATGTTGAACGGCTGGCTCACTCATGCAGTCATAACAACCTGGAGCTGAACACGCTCAAAACGGTGGAGATGATAGTGGACTTTAGGTGGAATACCCCAACACTGACCCCGTTCACCATTCTGAACAGCACTATGGCATCAGTGGATTCATTCAGGTTCCTGGGCACTACCATCTCACAGGACATGAAGTGGGAGACCCACATTGACTCAGCAGAGGCCCAGCAGAGGTTGTACTTCCTTCACCAGTTGAGGAAGTTCAACCTGCCACAGGCACTGCTAATCCAGTTGTACTCAGCAGTCATTGAGTCTGTCCTCTGCACTTCAGTAATTGTCTGGTTTGGTTCAGCTACTAAATTGGACATCAGAAGACTACAAAGGACAGTTCGGACGGCTGAGCAGATTATTGGATGCCCCTTTACCCACCCTTCAAGAACTGTACACTTCCAGAATGAGGAAAAGTGCTGGTAAAATCACTCTGGACCCCACTCACCCTGCCCACTACCTTTTTGAACTGTTGCCTTCTGATCGGTGCTACAGAGCTCCGAGCATCAGAACCGTCAGGCACTGGAACAGTTTTTTCCCTCAGGCTATCCATCTCATGAACAGTTAAAACTATACTATAATTACGTGTAATACACAGCCTAGTCACTTATATTTTTTAACATATCCTACCTCTTCTGCATTATATTCCCTTGCACTGTATATAACAGATTTGTATGTGTACATACTACATGTATATTTTTGTCTTATTGTGTACTTCTATATATACTTATATTTCTATTCGCTCTTTATTTTTATTTTATCTCTGTCTTGTTGTTGTATTGTTTGTGCACTGGAAGTTTCTATCACCAAGAAAAATTCCTTGTGGAAGCATACTTGGTTATAAAGCTCATTCTGATTCTGATTCAAAGGTCATAATATCATATGAATTCTTGAAAGAGTCAAAGTCTCAAGGAACAGAAACAAAACCATTCAAAACCGTGCATCTGTTTATTTGAATAGTTTGACATGTTTCGTTTTTCATGTATTTAGTCATGTTTAGACCCCCATAATTCAACAAACCTGTCAAACTTGTAGTAAGTCTTTGAAACAAGCTTGAGTTTGATTTAAAAAGCAAAATGCTGACAGTAAAGCGGGAGCTCTCACCTTTGCGTGATGAATCTCCCAGTGCAGTACAGTGACTCTCATCAATTATTGAATCATTGACTCATTTTAGGGCATGTTCAGCGCTCGAGACTTCACAAGCCGCTGCCAGCGCGTCTATTCCTCCAGATCTCTGCTCAGTGCTCTAAGTGATCCAAACTCCTTTAGAAAAACTTCAAAGTTATCCAGTTCGATTGTTTTGGCGCTTCTGGTGTATTTTACTTTAGTTCGGTGTTTCTATAAAGTTTACTTTACTCATGAATATCAAAATGAGAGCTACGCGTCCACACCGCGCGTCCCGAACACTGCCATCCGCTCCGCCCACTCACAACAGCAGGAATGATGGACGCGTGACGTCACGAGCAGAGCACGCTCCAGTCATGTTGCGTTTGCAGGACGAGCGCGTCCCCGTGTGGAATTGTGTGAAACCTGTGGCTTGAAAGGCGACTATATCTGTATGAAACCAAACAGGCCCAAAATTCACATTTATGCTTAGTTCAAACTTTGTTTTGAAGATCATTTCTACAACAGATAGTCTACTCTAAAAATGGATAGAAGTTGTCAAATAAAAATTTATATTAATCCTTAAATGCATGGAAAGTTCACCAAACACTCTTTAGAGACCCGGCATGTATATCAATCAAGATATCAACCAGAAAATAATACAATATATTTTGATATGTTTTGAAGTCTTATTTTTCATATATATATATATATATATATATATATATATATATACAGGGTTGGAAGGGTTACTTTTGAAATGTATTCCACTACAGATTACAGAATACATGCTGTAAAATGTAATTTGTAATGTATTCCGTTAGATTACTCAAGGTCAGTAATGTATTCTAAATACTTTGGATTACTTCTTCAGCACTGGTAGATTTTTTCACTTGTTTTGACTATAAAAACTCTGCCAGTACAGTAAGACAAAATACACATGTTAAAAATACATTCTCTGAAAAACCGAAATATCTTATGCAGTGTTGATTCTAAAACAAGATAAATCAAACTGATCTTGTTTTAAGGATTTTTAGATATTTTTACAGGAAAACAATACAAACATTATGATCAAAAATAAGATTTTTGCCCTAATATCAAAGGTCTTACTAGAAAAAAAGAAATTATGATCCAGCGTGATTTTTCTTGATAAAAATATGATCGTGTCTGGTAACATGTGCATGTTAAATGGCTAGAAATAGCATTTAAGCTTAGCATAAAGCTGACAATTTACACAAGGTTTATTTCTATTTCTTCTGCTTCAAACTTACTTCTCTGTCTGCTCGTATGAATGTAACACATCATAAGAAAGTGTTTCACCGCTGTTCAAATGCACTTTGGATCGCATCATTTATATGAATAAATGTTTTCCATCTGAAAGGACTAAATATTAAATGAAACAAATGACAATAAAATGCAAAGTAATCTATTCAGTAATCAAAATACTTTTTGAATGTAACTGTATTTGGATTACCAATGATTTAAATTGTAACTGTTGTGGAATAGAGTCACTTATATTTTGTATTTTAAATACGTAATCCCGTTACATGTATTCCGCTACACCCTAACCCTGTCTATATAATGTCTCACAGCTGAAAATGCATATCAGAGCAGAAGCCAAGCCATGAGGTCAAAGGAACTGCCTGCAGAGCTCAGAGACAGGATTGTGTTGAGGCACAGATCTGGGGAAGGCTGAAAAAAAATAAATAAATAAATAAATAAAATAAAATCAGCTGCATTGAAGGTTCCCAAGAGCACAGTGGCCTCCACAACTCTTAAATGGAAGAAGCTTGGAACAACCAGGACCTTCTTAGAGTTGGCCGCCCGGCCAAACTGAGCAATCGGGGGAGAAGGGCCTTGGTAAGAGAGGTGACCAAGAACCTGATGGTCACTCTGGTTGAGCTCCAGAGATCATGTGTGGAGACAGGAGAAACTTGCAGAAGGACAACAATCACTGCAACACTCCACCGATCTGGGCTTTATGGCAGAGTGGCCAGACGGAAGCCTCTCCTCAGTGCAAGCAAGCAAAAAAGCACCTAAAGGACTCTCAGACTGTGAGAAACAAGATTCTCTGGTATGACAAAATGAAGATTGAACTGTTTGGCCTCAATTCCATGTCTTGAGGAAACCAGGCACCGCTCATCACCATCCCAACGGTGAAGCATGGTGGTGGTAGCATCATGCTGTGGGGGTGTTTTTCAGCAGCAGGGACTGGGGGACTGATCAGGGTTGAAGGAAAGCTGAATGCAGCAAAATACAGAGATATCCTTAATGAAAACCTCATCCAGAACGCTCAGGACCTCAGACTGGGCCAAAGGTTCACCTTCCAACAAGACAATGACCATAAGCACACAGCCAAGACAACATAAGACAACTCTGTGAATGTCCTTGAGTGGCCCAGCCAGAGACCGGACTTGAGCCAATCGAACATCTCTGGAGAGACCTGAAAATGGCTGTCCACCAACGGTCCCCATCCAACCTGACAGAGCTTGAGAGCATCTGCAGAGAAGAATGGCAGAAAATCCCCAATCCAGGTGTGCAAAGCTTGTCGCATCATACCCCAAAAAAACCTGAAGCTGTAAATAAAATTGTATTATTATTATTTTATTTAATTTTTTTTAGCAATTTGTGCTTTTTTTTTTTTTTTTTTTTTTTTACAATATTTACAAGAGACAGATTGAGGAATACTACAGAGGTGTAGGCACATCTCCAAAAAATAGGTACAGGGGGTATAATGAGGTCCTGGTCTCTAAAGACCCCAGGTATGCATTTAAGAGTTAAAGTTCAAAAATCTTCCAATGACTATCTCATGGTTTTTGATTAAATTATTATTTAATCTAAATATTATTTATATATTATTAATTAAATCAAGATTATGAATTATTTGAAAAACTATATTATAATTAATATAAAATTAATACAATTACAAAATAACAATTAATAATTTGTAAAATAGATAAAATATTTAAATAATTCTATATATAAATAAATACTTTGTGTGTGTGTGTGTGTGTGTGTGTGTGTGTGTGTGTGTGTGTGTGTGTGTGTGTTAAATATTTTTATATATAAATATATTCAATATTTGAAATATTTTATTATTTAAAATAGTTAATTTTTTTCATATTATAAAAATAAAATAAAAACTTTCAACACTTACAGGATCAAAATAATAAATTATTCTTATTTCTAATTAACAGATCAGACAAATCTGGAAATAGAAATGGCATAAAAAGTGCATGCATTGCAATATAAAAATATGTAATCGTGGACAAAATAAATTGATCAGATGAGGCATTATTTTGGTTTTAAACCAAACCTGAATTGTTTCACATATCTGATATTTAAAGTGCACCAAAGAAAATAATATAAAGTAACAATGTGTGTTTCAGTTCAAATTTGAATTATCTGATATATATATATATATATATATATATATATATATATATATATATATATATATATATATATATATATATTCTTGTGAGAATGCATTTATTTCCTTTTTTAGGAAAGAAAACAAAAAAAAAAAACAAAAAAAAAATTTAACAATATAATACTTCATTAACATTTTCCAAACAAAGTCTTCCACAGTAAAAAGATAGAAATGCACTAAAATATCACCGATTCAAGTCACATTAAATGTTTCCCAAAGTCTCAGTGGGAGTTGACTAATTAAAGAACTAGTCCCCATTTGTTGTTTATTCATTGCAATGGGCATTAAATCTCTTAAACTCTCATCCTCCACAATCTACCGGCAGACAGTGGCTATCCACTTTCCTGCAGAAATCTTGAAGCCGCATTCATGATCCGCGTCAGGTGTCAGCGCCAGTGTCAAGCACCGCTTTAAACTCCACATGAAAATCACTGCAGAAAACGTCTCATTCTTCGATATGCACGAAGAATGCGAATCACCAAAAACAAATGAATAACTCTTAGGAGAGAAGAGAGTGAAAGTGAAACATTTACAGTAAAAAAATTACTTAAATATTGATCTGTTTCTATTGCTTCAGAAGACATGGATTCGAATAGATTACTTTTATGCTGCCTTTATGTGCTTTTTGGACCTTCAAAATTCTGGTCACCATTCACTTGGATTATATGGACCTACAGAGCTGGTCTGAAGAAGAAAGAAAGTCATATACATCTGGGGTGAGTGTGAGTAAATGATGAGAGAATTTTCATTTTTGGGTGAACCATCCCTTTAACAGCGACGGTATACTTCAGAAGTGAAATAATCTCAAAAGCCAAAGAAAATGCACCATTTAATACTTTAACTACCTCATAACTACCAATAGGAGGCAGTATAAGACCAACATATCAATATGTTTCGGATTTTAATTTGTTATTGCACTTGGCAAGGTACTGCTGTGTGGGTTTAATGTGCATATTGCATACGTGTCGGACAGCACTCGTCCACCGGTGTCATCGTTGTTTATCTCTCTATCCATCCACAGCAGCTCAACATAATTGAGTACTAGCCAGTACAAAATTCATCGATCCGCACGCCATGTTTTTTTCTTTCCTTTCGCCATAAAACCATACCTTCTCTTATTTGTGTACTCTGTATGACAGCCCTTCGTGTACATTATGCATTAGCGCCTTACATAAATAAAAATTGAAAACTCTTACCAGGAGTGGGGTTCGAACCCACGCGGACATATGTCCATTGGATCTTAAGTCCAACGCCTTAACCACTCGGCCATCCTGGTGAACATACAATTATGTCTATCAAAAAATGTATTTTACCGTGTACCGCTCTTGAACTTACATTTTATATTTAAAGATGCGTGTGCAGCTGACTTGCCATGTTAGCTGATTCTACTAACAGAGTACTGATCTGCTCTCCAACCACTAATAACTACTCTGTGCTTCGATTAACTAGCTAAAATGAAGACTACAAAGATCTCTTTAAATACATGTGAAAGCTCGTAATGCGTAAACAGTCCCAAAATCATATCATTTTTGGTTTTAAAACATACATGTTTTTCTTTTACGTTCACACAGTACAAGACAAACACTGTGTCTGCATTGCTAGCAGTCTGTTTTAGTCATCTTTTCTTTCTTTTTTGTGCTGTCTCAAAGAAAAGACCAGTGTTGGGTAAGTTATTCTGAAAAAAGTATTTAATTACTAACTACGAATTACATCTTCTACAGTGTAATTAGATTACTGTACTGATTACTCTGTCTGAAAAGTAACTGCATTACTTATTACTAATTACTTTCTAAAACCCTGATCAAACTCAACTAGATGAAAAATACAAGGATAGACATGAAATTGATCTTTTAATTCTTTCAAATAAATCATAAAATCAAATAAATTATTCATGAACTGGCCATTAAGGGGGCAGCATTAAATTAGAAAACATTTTAACATTAGATGTTAAATTTCGATTTTAAATTCACTATTGTTTTATATAGAATTGTTCTATTGTCAATACAGTATTTAACACAATTACATCAGAAGTAACTGTAAAACTAACTGTTAAATTACTGAAAACTTAAGAGTAATCCCATACTTTACTTTTTTCAATGAAAAAGTAATTTAATTACAGTAATACATTACTTAGTAATACATTGCACCCAACACTGGAAAAGACAAATATAATTCGAATTTCCTTTCTTTACTGATGCATCTGTTAAATGAAATGACTGTGTCAGCTGGCTAGCAAAAAGAAAACAGACACAATTATTTACTGCCACCAAGTTGTCCCTCATTGTGTTTTTTCCCCCAGTAGAATCTTAACATAATATTTTCTTCAAGGATCCTAACACTGCTCTTTTCCATACAAAAACAGTTCATATTGACCACTGCTGTCAAGGTCCAAAGAGAAAAAAAATCATTTAAATTGCACCTATTATGGTTTTTAAACGTGCCTAATTTTGTTTTAAAGGTCTCATACAATAGATGAGATAGTAACATTTTTGTGCCGAAGCTCTGCATTTATGTTTCATAGTTGACAACATAAAACGTGACATGCTAAAGGGCACAACATAATAACTTCTTTTCTGATATCAGTGAGTCTGTTTTCGTTTTTTTTTTCTTTTTCAAATTTTTCAGTGAGTGTGATGGAAGAAGATAGATGAGCTGCCATGCACTCTTACGCAAGAAAATCTCTAGAACCCGCGTTCAAAGGAACTGACACATCAAAAACGTCAGGACTGAAAATTCCGTTACCTGAAACCCCTAAACCACCTTCCAAAAAATCGAAAATGAGCGACAGAGTGACATCGGACAATCAAATGATCTCCAATTCGCACCTGATGGAAGTTTTGGAGAGAGTTTAAAAAATGCAAATGGAATCTCTGAATCGTATGCAATCTCTCGAGGCAATGGTGAAAGATAATACATGTTCACTAAACAGTGTGACTGAGGCCCTCGAGTTTATGAGCAATCAAGTAGAAGGTGTATCAAGCAAGGTGAGCTTGTTACAGAACAGGGTGGAATCACTTGGAAAAGTGAACTGTGTGCTACGTGATAAATGCGAGGAGCTGGATGCTTATAAAAAGAGGTGGAATCTGCGTGTGGCCGGTATTCAGGAGCAGCGAGGAGAAGATGTCTGGAAAATTTTGATTGATTTATTTTGCAAAGTTTCCCCGGAGATAGCAGACCAGCTATTCTACACGCTCGACATTGCCCATAGACTGGGTCCTCGCTCAGAGGGAGCTCGCTCAAGCCGTCGCATCATTGTACAGTTTCTGTCACGCAATGTCTGAGATAAGATCTGGAGAGATGCAAAAACCGTGGCCATTCTCAAAGAAAGAAAGATAAGAATTTTTGAAGAGCTAATGCAAAGCACCAAAGACGCCAGGAATAAACTTTGGCCACTTGTCGAACGAGCAAGAAAGAATGGGAAGAAGGCAGGATTCAGAGGCCCCTTTGCATATATAGACGGTAAAAGATTTTCAGCAAAAGATCAGTTAGGCTGAATGATGCTGTGGTTCTCGCAGAGGAGATCAATAGACTGTATACCATTCAGCCAACTGGAATCTGGAGCTGGAAAATGTCAAGGTAGCGTCACCTATTTGATCTTATCTCACATGCTGGATCTTTAACACCATTATTTTATATTATTTTGTGACCTAACCGTTTTTGACAAATGGTCAGAAATACAGAATATTTACTTTTGAAACCACCCTTTGCTGGCAAAGAGACTAAATGCTTGTTCTAAAGAAGTATCAAACTTAAATGACTGAAAGAGGAACGAAAGCTGGAGAAAAAAAAACACTATACCTCGCTATACTCATTGTTCTGTGTTACGTTGCAGAGTCAGGCGAGTTATTATATATATTTTGTAATATTCTATTGAAGTTTCTTCTGTTCTAATTGATACTTTGTTCTATACCTAGTTCTTTAGGAATTGATTTTGTTGTTTATTTTTATGTCTTTGTCTTTATTTTCTCTAAATGCCAGGGGTTTGAAAATTATGTTAAAAGGAAGGATCTATTTTTGTTTGCTAAGAGGCACACTCTACATCTAAAGACACCAAATTTTGGAGGTCACAATGGGGCAATGACTTATGGTTGTCACATGGGTCAGAGCATTCTGCTGGAGGAGGGGTTATGAAACATAATTTTAATGGTAGTATTTTGGAAACCAGTATTGATCCGTCAGGACACTTCTTGCTAATAGTAGATGTAGTGAACCAATTTATAATAATTTTGTCAATATCTATGGATACAATTCTTTTGTGGAAAACTGCAGTTTTTTTTAACATGCTAGATCAAAAACTTTCACATGCATTTAGCAAATATTCTACAGCTTTTCTGATTTTAGGTGGTGATTTTAACATAGCAATGAATAATATGCTTGATAGGCATCCACCAAGAAAAGCAGTTTCCTCTAACTCAAATCTAATAGCACTTATGGATAAATTTGACCTAGTTGACATTTGGAGAGAAATGTATCCAGAAGTGATACAGTACACTTTGTGTAATAAAGACCGCTCGAGGCAATCCAGAATTGATTATTGGTTGATTTCTAAAACACTAAGAAGTAACAATATCTCTTTTAATATTAGCAACAGTCCACTGACTGACCATAAAGCCATTTATATTTTAATTAATTTATCCCAAAATATAACACTCAATAACAATCAATCAATCAATAATTCTAGAGTTACTTTGGAAATTAAATAGTTACCTCCTCAAATATGAAAAGGTGAAGCTACAGATTAAAGAGCTTATCCAATCTTACTGGGAAAGAGCTGAATCACAAAAAGCGTATGGACGTAATTGGGAGCTCTTAAAATATGAACTAGGAAAATTCTTAAGAAAATTTGGAAGTAATTTAGCAAAACAAAAAAGATTAATAGAAGATCAAGTTCTTTCACAACTATCCACATTGTCATTTAAGGAGCCACTGTCAGATAATGAAAAGCTTGAGTACTCCAAACTGCAAAATAAATTAGATGACCTATATAGACCCAAAACTAAGGGAGCCTACGTTAGATCCAGGAAAAAATGGCTGGAAGAAGGAGAGCAAAATTTAGCCCTTTTTTTCAGGATGGAAAGATCCAGTGCTTTGAATGTCTCTATTGATCGTGTCCGTGCAAATGATAGAGTTCATGATAATCCCAGAGAAATAGCTTCTGTTTGCTCCAATTTTTATAATGACTTGTATACCTCAAGATATTGTGAGAGTTCAGCCAACTCTTTTTTTGAATCTAGTATTCAAAATAAAATTATTTAAATAGAAGATAAAGAAGCTTGTGATAATGATGTATCCCAATCAGAAATTCGACAGGCTATTAAAAGTTTAAAAAATAAGAAAAGTCCGTGCCGTGATGGTTTAACCTCTGAGTTATACAAGATGTTTGCCGATAACTTATCCCCTTTCAAACTAAAAGTGTTCAAGGAAAGTGTTGAAATGTAAGCACTTCCACCAAGTTTAACGCAAGGAGTCATTACCTTGATACCCAAACCCAATAAAGAAAAAGAATGTCTAGAAAACTGGAGACCAGTTACCCTCTTAAATAACGATATAAAATTATAGCTTTAGTTTTATCAAAAAGAATTAAAGATGTCCTTAACTCTATCATTGACGAATCACAATCAGGCTTTATGAAAAAACGTCACATTACTAATAACATTAGATTAGTCTTAGATCTATTAGATTACGAGGACCTCACCCCTGATGACAGTTACTTGCTTTTTTTAGACTTCAACAAAGCCTTTGATTCACTCGAACATAATTTTATATTTCAAGCTCTTGTCAAACTTGGATTTGGAGATTCTTTTTGTAGAGCCATCAGGACATTATACAGAAATAATAATAGTGTTATTAAATTAAAATTCGGAACCTCACCGAGATTCGCTTTGTCACGTGGAGTAAGACAAGGCTGTCCTATATCTCCATATTTATTCTTGATTGCCTCTCAGTTTTTAGCTCTGCATATTTCCAGTAGTAATTTACAAGGTATCACAATTGACAATAAACAAAATATTATTATTAGCCAGCTGGCTGACGACACCACTTTCTTTTTGAATGACGCCTCTCAAATCCCTTTAGCTTTAAGTTTGATTGATTCCTTTTCCAGAGCTTTGGGTCTCTATTTAAATATCAACAAATGTGAATTAATGGCTGTTAAAAACTGTGACGTTCCCTCTATATGCAACATCCCTGTGAAAGATCAAATTACATACTTAGGAATTATAATCAATAAAGACCAAAAAACAGGATGTAAACTGAATTTCGATCCTCTAATAATAAAAACCCAAAAGAAACTGAATTCTTGGCTGCAAAGAGATCTTACTCTCTAAAGCTGAAGGACTGTCTAGACTCACTTATGCAGCTCTCTCCTTAGAGGTTGATAAAGGAACTTTAAAAAAAAAAAATTGGTAGCATGTTAAATAATTTTGTTTGGAAAAATAAAACCCACTTTATTAAAAAATCAGTACTAATGAATCCAATAAAACAGGGGGGTCTGGATTACTTGGATTTTACTACTTTAAACAACACTTTTAGGAGTTTTAGGAATTTCCTTAATTATCCCTCTTCACTTTGGAATATTATCCCAAATTATATTTTTTCTAAAGTTGGTGGGCTGGATTTTCTCCTATTTTGTAATTATAATGTTGCAAAGATCCCTATCAAACATTCTAACTTTCATAAGCAGATGCTATTGGCTTGGTCTCTAATATATAAACACAACTTTTCCCCACACAGATATTACTTATGGAACAATAAAGATATTCTCTATAAAAATAGATCACTTTTCTTTTACAACTGGTTCGAAAACAATCTTATCTTAGTTGGACAGCTTTTTAACCCACAGGGCAGACTTTATAACTATTTAGATTTTTTACAGAAATATAAAATTCCCATAACAGCAAATGAATATGCTGTTGTTTTCAATGCCATTCCCTCTGGAATGTCTCTATTGATGCATGGTTCTACATTTCCATGGCTATGTACCTTTTCTTTAAACTTAACTGACACTATGATTGGAAGAATATGCTTTTCTGTAGAGCAACAACAACAAAAAAAAAAAAAAAAAAACTGTAAAATCAGAGCTCTCTTCCAGAGAGAGATAGTAACAATTCCTTACATAATACCATATTGGAATAATATTGTAGAGAGTATTCCTTGGGGAAAAGTATGGTCCTTGCCTCATAAGTATCTGCTTACCAATAAAGTAAATAACATTTAAATTGATTCATAAAGTTTACCCAACTAAAGCATTTCTTAGGAGAATTAAGTCTGATATTGATATAAATTGTTCTTTCTGTCACTCTTCTGAAGAAACTTTTATTCACTTGTTTTGGCTATGTATGTCATGTGTATTTTGTTGGTTCATGTCTTTTATTTTGAAAAGTTTAGTTCCTGTTCCCTTGTCATGTCATGTGATTTCATGTTTTCCCTCCATGTTCATGTGTCATGTTTTCATTGGTTTATTGTTTAATTAGCTTGTTATGAGTTCTGTTTGTTCATTGGTTTATGTTCTCCCATGTCTTGTATTTAAGCCCTCATGTTTGCCATTGTCTGTTGTCAAGTATTGAATGTAACTTTGTAGTCAAGTCAAGTCAAGTCAAGTCAAGTCAAGTCAAGTCAAGTCAAGTCAAGTCAAGTCAAGTCAAGTCAAGTCAAGTCAAGTCAAGTCGTTCATGTTTTGTAGTCAGGGTTATTGGTTCTCACTTTATAAATAAACTGCACTTGGGTTCTCTCATCTTCACATCATCGTCATTGCCAGCACCAGCAGCTACGATACAGAATACTTGACCAGCCATGAACCCAGCAGTTTTACTTCTGTGCCTACGTCAGGGGAATCGTCCCCTAGAGGACTATGTCAAGGACTTCTGCGGTCTAGCCTGCCAGGTGGACTTTAATGAGGTTGCCCTCAAAGACTGTTTTAGATTTGGACTGAATGAGTCCATTTAAAAAAAAAAAAAAATAATTTTATGCCTGGCGGTCGCAGTTCCCTCAGTCTGGCTCAATATATCGACCTCGCCCTACAGATCATTGGTTCCACGTTCACTGTGGGGGAGGCGGATGCCGAGCCAGAGTTCCACGGCATGGCCGCCGCCGAGCCAGAGTTCCACGGCATGGCCGCCGCCGAGCCAGAGTTCCACGGCATGGCCGCCGCCGAGCCAGAGTTCCACGGCATGGCCGCCGCCGAGCCAGAGTTCCACGGCATGGCCGCCGCCGAGCCAGAGTTCCACGGCATGGCCGCCGAGCTAGCGCCATCTTTTGCCCCGAATCCTCAGCCTGCTCCATGCCACGTCACAGTGACGCCTCAGCCTGCTCCATGCCACGTCACAGCCACACCTGAGAAATTGGACCTAGAGATGGTTCCCACCCTTAGTTCTCCTGAGAAGGCAAGGGGAACTTTCGGCCCTCCAATCCCGCCTGGACCCTCCGAGCCCTGGACTTCGCCTTGGCATGTCGGTCCCTCGACATTGCCTCAGCTCTGCGTTCCCTCGGCTCCACTGCGGTCCTTCAGCCTGTCGGCTTTGCTGGGGTCCCTCCGGCTCCTCCTTGGTCTGTCGGTCACCTGGCTCCGCTTTGGCTCTCCGATCCTCTGGCTGCGCCTCGTCCCTCCGATCTGTCAGCTCCACCGGGGACCACCTTTCCTATGGCTCCACCTTGGTCCTCAGTACCACCGGCTCCACCTCCGTCTTCCGATCCCTCAGCTCCGCCTTGCTCCTTCGAGCCTCCAGCACCGCCTTGGTCCTCCCTGACATTTGGCTCCACCCTGGCCCTTCGAGTCTTCGGCTACTCTCTGGGCACCAAGTTCCATGGCTCCGCCCCTCGAGCCTCTCATGGCTCCAGCCCCCCCCACAGACTCTGCCCTGGTCACACGCCTCAAGACCCCCCCCCCCCCCAGCTCCCTACAGAACTTTGAATTTATGTCATGTTTAATGTGTTTTGGGGCGTCAGGAGCCGCCCCTTAGTGGGGGGTGGGGTGGGGGGAAATATGGCATGTGTATTTTGTTTCATGTCTTTTTTTTTTTATTTTGAAAAGTTTAGTACCTGTTCCCTTGTCATGTGATTTTCATGTTTTCCCTCCATGTTCATGTGTCATGTTTTCATTTGGTTTATTGTTTAATTAGCTTGTTATCAGTTTTGTTTGTTCATTGGTTCTTGTTCTCCCATGTCTTGTATTTAAGCCCTCATGTTTGCCATTGTCTGTTGTCAAGTAATGAATGTAACTTTGTAGTCAAGCCATGTTAAGTCAGGTCAAGTCGTTCATGTTTTGTAGTCAGGGTTATTGGTTCTCACTTCGTAAATAAACTGCACTTGGGTTCTCTCATCTTCATTGTCGTCATTTCCAGCGCCAGCAGCTACGTTACAATGTACCCACACACACAAATTTTAGTCCTTTTTTTTTTTTTACCGTTTATCCAACTTCATTTTGTAAGTGACTTTTTCCGTTTTAAAGATGTTTTCTTTGGATTGTTTGAATACTCAAAAGAGAATACAGGAAAATATTACATAATTAATTTATGCTTCCTATTAGCTAAATTTTACATAAACAAAAATGTACTAGCTCTAAACCTCTCCTTATTCAAAGTTGATCTAGACATGTATATGGAAACTATCCAAAGCTCTGTTAATCCTAAAGCAACGAAAACTGTATTTTAATATTCATCTTTTGTGTCCTCATAAGGTGTAAATTTAAGTTTCCTTTTCGTTACCCTGGCAACATATGTATCTGTCTTATTTTATTAAAAACAAATGTAGGAAGTAAGTCTGGAATTACTAATGACTCGTTTCAGGTGTTCAGAATCGGTTCTTTCTTTTGGGAGTCAATAACTTTTTTTTTTACATTCACAAACAGATATATAACACACTACATGAAAGGTAATATTTGAAAAACCATAATAGGTGCTCTTTAAAAATACCATAAAAGCAGGGGTTAAATTGTGATTTTGGAGGTGGGGGAATCCTAAAAAAAAAAAAAAAGAATAGTTTTAATAAAATACATGGGTGTCTAATTATTAATTTCTTAATAGCCCTATATGGCATGTAATTCACTTTTTTTTTTTTTTTTTTTTTTTTCAGATGAATCAATTTTACTGGGATCCTGTTATATGATTTGTCTGTCATTATGTATTTCCTTATTCAACTTAATTGTGAAAATAATTACATGTAATATTTGGTTTAATGTTTTACATTAGATGACAAAAAAATTGATTAATGATGTCAAATTTATTTTACACATTTAAAAAAAAATCTGATGACAACTGGGACAAGTTTACCTTCTTTTCTATAGGTTGGGGGTCAATTTATAGAGCATGCTAAACTTAGACTATATCTAATTATGTTACAGTTAAAGTAAATGCACATTTTTCTTAACATGAAAATCAAACATAGACTACTCAAGTACCTTTTACTCAAATTGTTGTTCTGATAATATCATTTGTAATGAAAACATTTGCATTAAATTATAAGAGTTTAAAATTCTTCACTGTGGCATGAAGCATTTTCACTAGTGAATCCTACTGTACATTTGCTAGATTTATTTATATAAAATTTTTTTTAAAAAAAAACACATGATAAACATAAATGCTGAATCAACAAAAATTTTGCACACATAAATATAGGCAATTAACAGGTGAAACCTTTTACAGTGTGTTGGTCGAATGGTCTTTTGGTCTATGTTGATGTCGCTTTTGATGCGAGTGATTCCGGATTCATAACACCTTCGTGTATACAGCTTTTTGATAAACTAAGCAAAATCACTACTGCATATCAGTGGATCTAAGAAAAGGGTGAGCAGTTGATTCTACGTGATTTCTATGAATCAGATATCGGGCCACGGCGCAATACAGAAGTGGAACTCACGTCTACATACAGGGGCGCACAGTCTAGTGCCGCTCTCGTATATTCTGCCTGTACCAGCGTCTGCAACAGACTAGAGTGAAGCATAATGAACTTGAAATATTTTTGAACAAGTACATTCGCTAATTAGAGATGGAATGTGTCAAATGGATCAAAGAAAATCGCATCGGAGATACAAGAATTGGAATGGATTGACAAACAATAATTTTTTTCCTTCTTTTTGGAATTGAAGGTGCCGGAATGCCGTTCAGGACCATTCCTGCCCAATTTAACCCCTGCATAAAAGTAGGCCATACAACACATAGCTGTTACATGGCCCCAGAAAGCTTGGAATATAATGCGTGAGTCATATGCACTACTGTTATGATGTCTGAGTAGTTATGTTATGATACACTGAGGTGTGTGTGCTGCATGGCGCTGGAATAATCCACGAGATTTCCGCTCAGCTTCTTAAACTTGAGTTCCAACTTCATCAGTTTGATTGGCTATCTCAAATGACATTGATGTGTTAACTATTGTTAATGCTAAAAATGAAAGTTTTTTTTAAACCATTATGTTATTCCTGCAACAACTTAATGACAATTAGACATCGGTGCTTAATGAACTGCAGCAGAACAGCAACAAGGGTATCAATTACTGGGGAGGACAATCTGGCCATATCTGATTATTGCAGGGGACTTGTCCCCCTCAATGCATATTTTGGATACAGCCATGCCCTGAAGTCTAAAGTTTAGACCGTCTTAAATTTGAGTTGAGTCTGATCTGGTTTTAGATGAGCAACTGTCACTAGCACAAGCTGGTTAAACTGGTTACTGTTCCAGGTAGACCTGTCTGACCAACTTGAGTGTAGCCATGCTAACCAGCCAAAACCAGCATGAAGGTGCCCAAAATATACCTTTCAGCTGGTCATCAGCTGAACCAATTTAGGCTGTTTTTTTTTTTTTTTTTTTGAGCAAGGAAGATCACATGCATATGGTAATCTAAAAACAAAACAAATGTTATATATTCAAATGTAAACGATGCTTAGCCATTTTAAAACTTGTGCTTTCCCATATTATTTTCTTTATGCATGCATTGTTAAAAGTTATGATGTCCTTTTGGATTGGGAATGTAGCATATCCTTTTAACATAGAAATTAATTATACATATTCATATAAAAGTGCAAGTAAATTAAGCTCTCAAGATCAAAGTCAAACTGATAATGAATTAGTTGAACATTATGATTCTTATGTGCTTGGTTATAGTGTTCTGACATGTAACACATTTTAGAACTTTTAAATAGATTACCACTAGACTGATTTACTCACCAAACTCAGCATCCCTCATCCGATTACCTAAACAGATGCATTCCTCTGAAGGATGCTTCTAGAACCTGCTGTTTCTAGAAATCTAATAAAGTTTCGTTTCACCCTGGCAAAGATGACACTATAAATCATAGCCATCTGGATTAACGACATGAAAACACCCCAGGCAAATTTGTCTTCTTTTGATCTACTGAATCTTTATGCCACTCATCTATATATTTACCTATTCGTATTGTACCAGCAGGTCCGCTTCAGATGGTGCCCTGAGCCCACAAAAGATGAATGAATCCCACCTTACCACAATTGAGAATTTTGTGCAGTCGTTTTGAAAACTATATATGGACTGACCTGACCTTCCAGCTTTCTGACTTTTTCTGTTTTCACTGTAGTTCCCATGATTACGTCTCTGTGTATTGCTTCCTCAAGTGTTTACTCTAGTGTGCTAGTACAGCCAAGAGTTGTTAATGCAGAGTAGCAACAGGTGAGGTGGGGCTCTTCAGTGTGTATTCCCACAGACACTGTTACTACGTCAGTGAATCTTGATGCTAAACCCCACACTTTAAAAGAAGCAAATTATCTCCAATAATACGTTTATTCAGGCAATATTTTAATATTTCTATTGCAAATACAAATAGATTTTACAAAGACATGTTACCATTTGGATACGTAAATATGCTCTTGAGGATGAACTTGACCCTTTTCCTCCAAGTCCCACAAAGCCTTCTCAAAAGTGGGTGCTGGTAGTGTTTCAGGAGAGGAGTACTCCTTCACAATCCACTGCAAACTCACATTCAAATTTGATTCCCTAGTTTGGTTATGGTTAGGGGTAAATGTAGGGGTGGGCTTTGGGTATAGGGACCAATGACTCTATATAGTATAGTTAGGGTATCTGGAGGGGATCACTCTAGCCTGCTGTATCCTGCCATAAATCATTCAGAATCAGAATTGAGTGTGCAAATTGCATTCAGCAGTGATTTTTTGGGGCACGTTTGTGCTGTTGCCTGATTCCTTTAGTGAATCGAGCGCTAAACCAGCACAGTGTGTGCAAGTTACCAGCACTTTTGCCAGCTGTAATTTATTCTTAGTGAATTCCCCACTGAGTCTTACAACCTTTGCCCATACCCAGTCTTCACTGTAAAAAGTGGTATACCTTAAGGAGCTATTTCTACCTGATCTAACCTTCAAAACTTGGTTTTGTCAACATGGTCTCATGACAAGTCATAGGCCATTTCCACACTAATATGTTTTCGTTTAAAAACGCATCTTTTTCTCTATGTTTTTTTTTCAATCCTAGCCATCATAACTGTTATTGGTTAACGTTCTTAACCGAAGAGCTGTCATATTAGATCATAGACTAATGCACATCATGAAATACACGCAACTTTTCAGCGCATTTTTTCTCTCTTGTAGATTTGGTTTACCTGTGAATTATTTTCAACAATGTCCTGACTGTTTTGATATGTTCATTTTTACTTGGTGAATTCTATTTAGAACAGGCTATTAGAGTTGCTCTATTGGTTCTGCACTATTCATTCAATTGTTTTCAATAATTATGCATGTATCCACTAACATTGACCGCGAATCGGGGCCGAATGGGCCGTGATAAGCTGAAATGGGCCACCTCGTTATGCAGAACGGGCCACAAAACGGCACCGCAATATGCCGAAGGGGGCAGCGATATGCAGAAAAGGACAGTGACACCCCGCCTCCCCCTCCCCACTTTTAGGCCAGTTTCTATGTAAAATCCTGGGCCGATTTCTCTTCCCAGTCCGCCCCTGGTTAGAAGTATTTTAAATGGGTCACATAAACACATAATGTTTTTTTTGATGGTTTTTGATGGTTTCTTTTTAGAGTAGTCGACTCCAAAATTTAGTTTAAACATCAGTGAAATTAGTCATTCCACACATCCCTAGCCTGACCCAAAATAAAGTTGAATTGGACTGCCTTTAGCAGTGATTATGGCATTTGATTCGTGACATTGTTTTGACAACCTGATGCGACGACACAACATTTATTTCCATCCAGAATTGATTTTGAATGAAAATTGAAAATTGAAAAATGAAAATTCATTTTTGGCCGAGGTCTTGTATTGATGAAGAGAGAGTCAAACCACTCCGTAAAGTCATCTCCAGCACATCCCAAAGACTTTCAATGGGGTAAAGGTCAGGACTCTGTGGTGGCCAATTCATGTGTGAAAATGATTCCTCATGCTCCCTGAACCACTCTTTCACAATTTGAGCCCGATAAATCACAATCACAGTCATAGGCTCTTAAGTATCTGCTTATTTAAATCCAAACAGTGACTTTTTTTTTTTTTTTTGGCCAGGCAGTGTACTTCCATTTGTCTTGCTGTCTCTCAGTGCACTGTGAGTTTTGGAGAGTGGAGTGGCTGGGGTCAAATATGTGGTATTGGAAAATATGTTGATTCAGACGAGGAGAGCAAATACAAACACAAGGTTTTTTTTTCAGCACTCCACCACCCTGGTGGATTCCTGTCTTGTCAGTCAGTCACAAACACGCCACTGCATTATAATGAGACAGTGCCCATATACACATGACATCACAGATGTTGGTTAAAGGCCAAGTATAATTCATGGTCTATGTAACTTATTACATAGGCCTTGTTATAAATGTATGATTTTACATTGAATTGTTGAATTATTTATAATTTGAATGCGCATCAGAGACTTAGAAATATTTCCCCACAAAAAATGAAATTATATCATCCTTTAGATGTAGTGATGTAGAGAAGTAGCGATATCGGATTCATGAACGAATCATTCAGTTCAAAGATCTGACACAAAAGAATGACTCATTCATGGACATCTCCATGGAAAAGAGTGAGTAACGCCCCAGTTTTCCTTTTTGGTTGAACTAATACTTTAAAGTACTGTGAAACTTACATGCCTGTTTTACTTTTTCCCTAGGATGGAAAATAATAGAAGGACATAAACATTCAGCCCTAAAAGGGAGGGATGAGTTATAGGGAGAAATGACGATGAACAGATCAAACCAGCATGGAGACTTTCCATACACAATCAAAAAGTTTCCAATAGGGTTCATTACAGCACTTCAACCGACAGAATGTTTGACTGTTGCCATGAATGTAAAACTTGAAGCCTTCAGCTGCACAATGTGACATGTCACATGAGATATTTCAAAATGTTTTCAGCTGTGCAGAGATCAAAGGGACACATTTCAGATCTGCTGTTCTGTTTATTACAGCATGAATTCCTGTGAACAGATGTAGCGAACAAAAATTAGAGTAGAGTACAGCACTTAAAGTTGCACTCAGTAATTTTTTGAAGTAAGGCCCTGTCCCAAATGGCACCCTCCGCACCTTGCCAGGCTTTGGTGACGTAAGCGAGTGCAGACCGGCAAGTCCATGAGGGGGCATGAGTGATAAAAATGTGCATCTGGGACGATTCAAGACTTCAATCAGATGACGCTTTTTTTTTCTTCTTTTATTTTACATTGTTTTAAAATACATGCAGTTTTACAAATTATTATTTGAAAAAGTCATGGCATTGATAGATAGGGTAAAGGAACACACTTTAAACTCATTATTGAACATTTATTTTTATTAAATAATTTCAAGCAACACACTGACAATTATGCATTAGATAATTTAATCAAGAACCTCTGAAAAACAAAGCGCACGTATAACTACAGCATCAAAACCCCATCGTTTTAAATCTTTAGAGAACAAATAATCAGGATTCAGACACATGGATGTTACAGGCAGGTGCTTGGAACACAGTAAAATGTATAGAAAGAACATACCGCCATTTATATGCAAAAATAGCAATAAAATACACAAAGCCACACTTCTGCAGGTATAAATATCACTGTTAGAACGAATGTTACTATATCAATAATATATAATAAATACTGTATAAGCAATCTTGCAAGCTTCAGTCATATGCATTACATTTTTCTCTCCTGTCTTGATATTTTAGAGCAGGGGTGGTTCTAGACCATTTTTACTTGTAGGGGGGTTAACTGTATTAAATCTCAAATGTCCCCTGTACACATATCAAACATCATTTGCTGTTTTCATATTTGCAATTTTTTAAAGACAACCAAAGTTTCATCAAATTTGAGTAAAAATTGTTAAATATATAAACAAACAGGAACATGACAAATGTTTCAATGAGTCAAAAAACCCTAACATTCTGGTTTTACCCATGAACTTTAAGCCATGTTGCCATGCTGTTCTTTAGAATGACTAATACATTAAAATTCTTGGGTTAAATTAATAATAGGCTACATCAAGATTTTAGGTTATAATTTAAGTGGTAGGCTATACTTAGCATGTATAGGTCTTGTAAATGGTCACCATTTCCTTTAAGATTCTTTTTTTCCTGTTTTAAGCACATTTTTAAATTCACTAGTCCAGTGTAACAAGTGAATTTTTAAGTTAATGTATTTAGGGGGCCAAGCACTGAAGCTGCAGGAATCCTATTGTATTGATTTTCTTTTTTGGGGGGGGGTTTCCCCCCTTTTTCTCCCAATTTGGAATGCCCAATTCCCAATGCGCTCTAAGTCCTCGTGGTCGCATAGTGATTCGCCTCAGTCCGGGTGGTGGAGGGCGAATCCCAGTTGCCTCTGCGTCTGAGACAGTCAATCCTCGCATCTTATCATGTGGCTTGTTGAGCGCGTTGCCACGGAGACAAAGCGCGTGTTGAGGCTTCACGCCATCCACCGCGGCAACCACGCTCAATTCACCACGCGCCCCACCGAGAACAAACCACATTATAGCGACCACGAGGAGGTTACCCCATGTGACTCTACCCTCCCTAGCAACCGGGCCAATTTGGTTGCTTAGGAGACCTGGCTGGAGTCACTCAGCACGCCCTGGGATTTGAGCTAGTGAGCTAGTGAGCTTCAGGGGTGGTAGCTAGCGTATTTTACCACTGAGCTACCCAGGCCCCCCTTTTTCTTCTTTTTCTTATTCTTTTTTTTCTGCCCGTAAGTCGTGGAGACACCAAACTCCAAATGTAAACAAACTCGGTACACAGTCAACAGGATGTTTAGAAGATTTCAGCAAAGTTTCGTACAATTCCACCCCTTAGAGGGCACTACAACTAAAAACTGTGATAACTTTGCAGCCTTTTGAGCGGCACTATAATTAGCTAATTCGTGTTTTTACTAATAACTCCAGAACCGTATAGGCTACAATACATACATTTGTAGCTTCTCTGAATCCACCAGTTCCCCAAATCAGATGGTCACTTGAATTTCCATTTCAGCAAGAAACATGTTCCTAATTGTGCAACTGTGCTCAAATCAGTTGAATTATCTCCAGAACCGTATAGGATACAAATACAGGTGCATCTCAATAAATTAGAATGTCGTGGAAAAGTTCATTTATTTCAGTAATTCAACTCAAATTGTGAAACTCGTGTATTAAATAAATTCAATGCACACAGACTGAAGTAGTTTAAGTCTTTGGTTCTTTTAATTGTGATGATTTTGGCTCACATTTAACAAAAACCCACCAATTCACTATCTCAAAAAATTAGAATATGGTGACATGCCAATCAGCTAATCAACTCAAAACACCTGCAAAGGTTTCCTGAGCCTTCAAAATGGTCTCTCAGTTTGGTTCACTAGGCTACACAATCATGGGGAAGACTGCTGATCTGACAGTTGTCCAGAAGACAATCATTGAAACCCTTCACAAGGAGGGTAAGCCACAAACATTCATTGCCAAAGAAGCTGGCTGTGCACAGAGTGCTGTATCCAAGCATGTAAACAGAAAGTTGAGTGGAAGGAAAAAGTGTGGAAGAAAAAGATGCACAACCAACCGAGAGAACCGCAGCCTTATGAGGATTGTCAAGCAAAATCGATTCAAGATTTTGGGTGAACTTCACAAGGAATGGACTGAGGCTGGGGTCAAGGCATCAACCACACACAGACATGTCAAGGAATTTGGCTACAGTTGTCGTATTCCTCTTGTTAAGCCACTCCTGAACCACAGACAACATCAGAGGCGTCTTACCTGGGCTAAGGAGAAGAAGAACTGGACTGTTGCCCAGTGGTCCAAAGTCCTCTTTTCAGATGAGAGCAAATTTTGTATTTCATTTGGAAACCAAGGTCCTAGAGTCTGGAGGAAGGGTGGAGAAGCTCATAGCCCAAGTTGCTTGAAGTCCAGTGTTAAATTTCCACAGTCTGTGATGATTTGGGGTGCAATGTCATCTGCTGGTGTTGGTCCATTGTGTTTTTTGAAAACCAAAGTCACTGCACCCGTTTACCATGAAATTTTGGAGCACTTCATGCGTCCTTCTACTGACCAGCTTTTTAAAGATGCTGATTTCATTTTCCAGCAGGATTTGGCACCTGCCCACACTGCCAAAAGCACCAAAAGTTGGTTAAATGACCATGGTGTTGGTGTGCTTGACTGGCCAGCAAACTCACCAGACCTGAACCCCATAGAGAATCTATGGGGTATTGTCAAGAGGAAAATGAGAAACAAGAGACCAAAAAATGCAGATGAGCTGAAGGCCACTGTCAAAGAAACCTGGGCTTCCATACCACCTCAGCAGTGCCACAAACTGATCACCTCCATGCCACGCCGAATTGAGGCAGTAATTAAAGCAAAAGGAGTCCCAACCAAGTATTGAGTACATATACAGTAAATGAACATACTTTCCAGAAGGCCAACAATTCACTAAAAATGTTTTTTTTATTGGTCTTATGATGTATTCTAATTTTCTGAGAAAGTGAATTGGTGGGTTTTTGTTAAATGTGAGCCAAAATCATCACAATTAAAAGAACCAAAGACTTAAACTACTTCAGTCTGTGTGCACTGAATTTATTTAATACATGAGTTTCACAATTTGTGTTGAATTACTGAAATAAATGAACTTTTCCATGACATTCTAATTTATTGAGATGCACCTGTATTTTCTTTATTTCTGTGAATCCATCAGTGCCTCCAAATCATGTGGTCACATGAATTTCCATTTCCGTTTCTGCAACAAGCTAAATTTCATCAATTTGGCATGGCTGTATTTAAGGCCTTCATAGGGATAAAAGGCAGTACTGTTTGTACACCAGAGGGAGCCACATAACTATAAATCATTCAAAGGGTCTTCAAAGAGTAAAGGTAGACTAAGGGTGGGTTGCACCAACCAAGATTAATCTTAAATTTAGATTAAATCAAGTTTATCTGATAATTCTGTTGCGCCAAACTTTAAACTTTGTTTAAAAAATAATCAGGGTTACATTTAAATCATCGTTTTGATCCTGATATAAATTTCACAGTAAATCTGAATTGACTTTTATCCTGTTGCTCCATTACTTTAAACTCTGATTTAAATCTCCAGTTATGGATTAATTTATACTTGCATCTGAGGTGGTTTAAATATTAAATTGGCCTACAATAAAACATGAATGACTTTGTAAGAGAACAGTGAATATGCCGTCAGCCCTCTCTCTCCCGGTGAGTTGCCCATTTGCTTTTTATTCTTGCGCCTGAACCCAACAGTACCAATATTATTCTGTGTGTATTATTAGGTTGAAGTGCGTTGATGTGGTGAGCTTAGTGTATGGTAAGAGCCTTTATCGCTGAAGGTAAGGCATTTATTTGGGTTTTAGTGGGGTGGTTTAAAAGGATTCCAATTTTATGCTTTTAAGTGTATTCATAATAAATTTGCCATTGCAGGTGCGGTGTGGCCCTGTATAACGCTAGCTGCTGTTTCTTAATACCTGTTTCTTCACATCTGTTCCAGCATGCTGTTTCTTCAGAGTTGCTCGTTTGTTTTGCCAAACTCGTTGCACTACATTTGTCTAGTTTCTGCATTGTATAGTGCAAAACATTAAATAAAAGACTTATTTACACTGAACCGCCCCTGTTTTAAAGACTCACAATAATTCTAAAATACTCTCTGAAAAAACAATAGCAAAGGTTTAATGTTAGGTTACTTTTATGAACGTTAAACTTCCACAAGAAAACTATTCAATAAATTAAATAGGAGTAATTCCATACCTCTGGAAAATTAAATAAAACAAATTTTGAACCAGTTCTACACATCAGACTTAAAGGTGATTATATACAAGATAAGCATTGACAATCAGTAAAAAAATGATTATTAAATTAATTTTTTTTATCCCAGATTGATCATCGCCTCGTCCGCCATGTTTTTCCCTCCAGCAGGGAAACTCCAGTCCACTGTGATTGGTCGAGAGGATCAGTGGTGGTGACTGCTGGATAATAGTCCGCCGTGGAGCCCACACTGATGCGGGCTCAGCTGAAGTGCGCATTGAGGGTGCAAAGGAGGCGTTCGCGAGCATCCCTCAGAGCGCTAAAATATAAAATGGGACACACTTCAGTTTAACAATTGCTCTCTTTTTCTCTCTTTCTTTATGCTACCCTCTTTCTCTCCCTCTCCTTTTCTCTGTAATACTCCTCTTTCAAATCCTCCCTCTCTCTTCACCTCCATCCTTTAGCAGTAACGTGGTAGAGATCCACGTTATTGCCTGAGTATGCATCTCTGTGTGTGGCACGGTACACGGCCTCCCTGGCAACTGAAGTGGCATCCTCTATGCTCATTCCCCAGTAAACGCTGCTGTCCAGGATTGAGTATGCATAGGGTGACCTCGATCCCACAGAGAACAGCTCCCCCTGCAGGCGTGGACCAGACACTCTGGAATGGGGCGCGACTACGCCTTGGTGTGAAGAACTCTGAGTTTTAATTTCGCAAACTGTGATTGCTTGAGACATACCAATTGTGATTTCCTCATCCCCATCCCATCCACACAGAGTGGCTGCAACGCACAGCTCCGTGCCTTTAAACGGGTGCAGCATGTGGGACAGCAGTTTGGCGGCACCTTCTGTTGACAGCTTACGGTGATGTCGAAGCTGGTAGAGCCTGAGCTCTCGTGCCAGGATGCGCTTCCATAGGGCACAGTCAGCCGAGGTTCCTGAGGTGGTGCCCACCAGGTGATAGTGGATGGGTAAGACCTTTGGGGACGCGGTACACGCCACCAGACCCGAGCAGCTGGAACGCGTATCGGCTGCAGCTATCATGCCTCCCTGGAACGCAAAGCCCAGAGTTGTGGTACCATGAGAGAGAGAGTGAATGGCAAAGGGACGGATGGAGAGATGGAGTATGGTGTGGGTGTAGGAAGAGAGATCGGTGGTAATGAGGGGTATAGATGGTCAACAGTTAACAGGCTTGTTGACGAATAAGTGAGAATGGTTTGACCAAATTTGATCGGACTTTCTGTAAGGTACTCTGCTATTGGCATGTAAAACTCCAAAAGATTTAAACTGCCCCTCCCAAGCAACCATGTACAAAAAGTCTCTCCGCGAATCCCCCCTCCAAAGAGATGAGTGGTATCTTCCAGCATGAAGGACTGTGAGAGTGGAGCACTCCATTGAGGGAACAGAGGGGGGTTGTGCAAGATAAATCAGTATTGTGTAGATATGCAATAAATTATAACTCTGTCAATTATTACACTATATGACATTAACTGCAAAACCATTTCATTTATGACTTCTAAAGACTTTCAGGCATGCTACTGTGAAAGTCTTTTAGTTATTTCTTTATGTTGTTGCTGCTGATTTGTATTGTAATATTCCCATTCCCATTTTCAATCCATGTTTGCTTATAAAGCAACATGAAGTTGATGTTTATGTCAGAATTGATGCAACAAGAGGTTGTTGAAACAAAAGGTTCAAAGATCCGATGAGTTCAAAATGTTCAAAGTTTCCTAAAGCAAAGTGTCTCTTCTTTTCTTTGTGTCCTCTGTTCATATCCAGTGATATTTTCCATACAAATGCATAATAAGCAAAGCAATAAAAGCCTCATTACCTAAGGTGAAACATAAAATGTCCTGTTCTCAGTCCACTTGCTGTCCGTTTCCAAATTTCAGTCCTTAACATGTGCCTTTAGTACCATTTGCTCAGTAAAGTTGTATATGTGTTTTCTGAAGGCAGGAGCCTCTTATATATTATATCACAATAGCCTGTGATTCACTAAACCAAAGACGCATGAAAATGCCAAAGTAAGCCTTTTAACCCAAGCTTGATGACACAAGCCATGAAATTTCATTTTCTATAGCACAAAAATGTGGTGCTCTTGTGTTGTTAAGTGTTGTTGTTACACCCCATCTAAACTCCCTTGTGCTGAAAGATTGCTATATTCATGTACCATTGTTTTTTAATGGTACTTCAAGGTGAATCAAAGAATACCATGTATCATAATCAATTTACCTGCACTATAATTGAATGAGAATTGCATTATAACTGAATTCACTTTATAATTGAATAAACTGCTCTATAATTGAATGAGACCTGAATTATGACCAAATGCACTACATTATAACTGTATCAAGAGCATTATAAATAAATCAGTTGCATTATAATTGAATCAGCTGCAATAGTTTAATTAAATAAACTCTATGTAGACAAATAAACTGCACTATAATCGAATGAAAACTTGATTATAAGCAAATGAACTGCACTATAATCAAATGAGAATGGCATTATATCCAAATGAACTGCATTATAAAAGAATCAAGAGCATTATTACCGAATGAACTACATTATAAATTATATAAACTTATCAAATAAACTCTCGACTGCATAATAATCATAAAAACTTCAATATAATCGAATTAACTGAAGTATAATCAAATAAGAATGGCATTACAGCCAATTGAACTGCATCACAACTAATTTAAGAGCATTATAACGGTCAACTACATAAACTGAATATATATTCAACTGCACAATAATAGTAACCGAATGAACTGAATGAACTGCATTACAGTCGATTGAACTGCACTATAATCAAATGAGACCTGCATTTAACCGATTAAAATGCATTTAAACTGAATCAAGAACATTATAATCGATTGAATAGCACTATGTTTGAATAAGAATGCCATTATAACTGCATTAGTCTCAGCCTCAGACGGCAAGGCCACAGACCGCCCACAGTCCATTCTCTAACTGCTTGATAAATTTAGCACACAAAACGTCTCGGTTATGTATGTAACCTCTGTTTCCTGAGATGAAGGGAACGAGACATTGCGTCATGCTGACCATATGGGAAATTCCTTTTCCGACGACCAAGTTGAAACCCTTCTACAATAACGCCAATTCTAAGAACATAACCCTCCCAGAGAGGGATACCGAAGCATAATCCTCGATAGAATATGATGCCGCAGACCTGCGGGACGGCGACCGACATAAGTATGCCGCAAGTGAATAACCTTCATCGTAAGCCAGGAGGGGAGCACTTAGAATGGATATATGAACTATTGTCATACAGTATGAAGTAACTCCTTCACAAACCTGGTTGGGATGGAAGTTTATTTATAATGAAAGTGCTTGTGACTTAAGGAAATGCTAATGGTCTGAACACAGGCATTGTGTAAAATAACAGGGGAGCCCGTACTTAAAAAGGGGGGCATAAGTTTATATTTGGCCAATGAAATAGCAAGCGCTCTAGACAGAGAGGACTTGCGAAGAGAGAGACATTACGTCTAGGTTATAAAACCTTGTGAAAGTGTTTGGAGAAGACCAGCCTGCTGAAAAGCATATGTCTTAGACACACCATGTCATCCATGCCCATGAAGAGGCCATGCCTCTAGTTGAGTGTGTTTTAACTCCAACTGGGTAATTCGCACACTGCATCTCGTAAGCCAGGGTGATCGTATCAACAATCCAGTGGGAAAGTCTTTGCTTGGAGACGGACATTCCTTTTGTGTGTCCTCCATAGCACATCTGCAGACTGGGCAGTCTGAACTGGCGTGTGCACTCAACGTATGTGTGTAGCGTTCCGTTCTGAGGCCGCATGTGTAGGCTCCACAGCTCTGGCTCCACAGCTCTGGCGTAGCTTTACCGGCGGCTCAGCTGTGACTTTTGGCAGCACTGAGGCAGCAGGCGTGGGGTTTTTAGCCGGGCGCTGGCCCGAGACAATGCAGGAGCGAGCCGGTTGGGATGAAATACTGCACCTTTTTGGCATAAAATGTCTCATCGCCTGCGAGTGTTGCTGAGTTGTGACGTAGTGTTCAGCGAACCCATCCACAGAGCATCTGAATAGACTTGCTGGAGACACCGGAGTATCAAAAAGGGTGGCTTTTTCCACGTCACGCCTTTCGGTGAGGGTCAGCCAGATGTGAGGATCCAGGACCACCAGGTTGCCCATTGATTTGCCAATGGCCTATGCAGTGACTTTAGTGCACAGTGCTAAGTCCGTAGTGGTGTGGCGCTCTTTAAAAGTCCCTGGATCGTAGCCTTGCTCGTCCATTTGTTTGAGATGCTTAACTTGGAAAACTTGGAGCGCCGCCATCACGTGGAGTGCTGAACCAGCTTGGCCCGCTGCTGAGTATGCTTTCCCAGCCAGTGTGGACGTTAGTTGACAAGGCTTGGAAGGTTGAGTGCTGCGTGATTTCCACACCCTGTTACTCACCGGGCAGAGATGTGCCACTACCGCCTCTTCCACAGGGGGTAGTTTAGCATAACCTTTGTCTTCCCTGTGGTCCACTCTAGTGATGAGAGTGGAGTTGCTGTGTGAGCGAGCTGAATAAGGCGCATGCCAGGTTCTTGTCAGTTCGGTATGAACCTCCATGAACGGGGCAGATCTGCGGGACACGGTCATATGACGACATCCGGAATGCAGGAAACATCCATCAAGGCGAGATTTTTCCAGTTCCTCTGGAGGAGACCACTCGAGACCAAGCTCTTTAACCGCCCTTGAAAGGATGCAAAGCATGTCCTTGTCAGTGGTGCATGCACGCTCCTCGTCCTTGCTGGGGGAACGTCTTCGTTGAGCGACGTCCTCCATTGTGGTCCACCTCAAATTCCTCCTGCTCGACTTCACGGCCCCACCGTGCCTCTTCATGTGATCCCTCGGGATTCACAAAAGAGGCGGGTGGGAGGGCACGGGAGGCCGAATCGTCCCTCAGAACAAGGGAAATTCACGAGCGAAGAGCCTTGAGATTCATGCCCTTGCAGTGAGGGCAGTCTGTCCCCATGAGAGCTGCCTCTGCATGGGCATGGCCCAGACAGCAGATGCAGCTCTCATGTTGGTCTGATGGCGGGATGTGTCCCTCACATAAAGAACACTTACGGAACAACATCTTTAAAAAGATGCAAACATGTAAGCGGCTCCTTTAGATATTATATATATATATATATATATATATATATATATATATATATATATATATATATATATATATAAATATACAGATATAGCTATAAAGGATACTCAGGCCGAAGCTGAGCAAGTGTGTCACTGAAGCGAGGACCCGTTCACCAACAAAGCGTCAAGGTGTAGAATTTCCACCAGAACACTGCAGGGGAGCGGAGCTTCTAAGCCTCTAAGAGTCTTTGTGAAGATTCCATCTGCTGACTCATGTATGAATGAAGAGGGCTTCTAAGACAGAGATTAATCACTGTTTTGAAGGAAGAAAATTCTAAGGAATGGTGTTTCTGCGCCCGCTTATATTCCCTCCTAAAAGGGTGGGGCTTAAACACCATAGCCAATCTTAGAATTGGCGTTATTGTAGAATGGTTTCAAATAGGTCATCGGAAAAGGAATTTCCCATATGTGTCAGCATGACGCAATGTCGAGTGACTGAATCATAAGGGAACAGCTTTTATAAGGTTTTAGTAAGTATTCATTTTAATGTGAGTGGTCATGTTTTCCTACATATACTGCAAAATTTCAATTCATGTCTTTAGGAGTTAAACTTTTTTTTTTATGAGAAAAGAATTACTAAGTGCACCTTTAATGAACTGCATTATAACTGAATCAAGAGCATATTCGATAAATTGCATTGTAACTTAATTGTCTGCAAAACAACCAAATTAACCACCGAATTCACTGCATTATTATCAAATGAACTCCATTATATTCGTATTACCTGCATTTTAACTGATCAAACACATTATAATCTAATAAACACCGTGATTGCACTGTACTGTCGGTGGTTTCGTTCTAGCAGAGCAGAAGTGTGTGTGTGTGTGTGTGTGTGTGTGTGTCACACACACCTGTCATTCTCACACATGGAAGCACTGTTCTCAAGCAAAACCATGCTTTAGCTCCAGACAAGTCATTCAGTATTTCAGTGCAATGCTGATGTCTGATTTGCATTGTGAATCGTATCGCTTTGTACATTTGATCAGATGTGAACATGAGAGTTGTGTGGAGTTTAATCATCTGTGCTCTAATGATCTCAAGCATTAGAGCAAGCATTAAGAGTCAAGTTTTTATTTTCACTTTTATGCAGATTCCATTACAACTTCAAACATCTTTCACCTTAATATCATTAATCATTTCTACGTATATTTCTGCTTGTTATTGTTCCGCTGTTGTTATCTAAAGACGGATGTGATTTAATATTTATGCCATTACACTAACAAAAAGTGCCAAAAAGAACCATGTATTTCTTGGCATGACACCATGTTTATGTCATGACTTTACTAGGGTACTATGTAATTAACATGTTACATGAATGTGGTTATCATTTATTGTCATTATACAGTATACTGTATATCACTGTTTAGGGCAGGGCTACTCAACTTCGGAAAGGTTAGGGGCCACAAAGCTGGATCCCTGTACCCTCGAGTGCTGCACTCTTTGTGATTAACATTTTTTATTGATTCATACAATAAACAAAGAAAAGCAAAACATATACACATAATCAACATTTAACCCCCACCACTACCCCTCCCCCTCCCAATCCCCAACCCCACCCTGACCCCCAACAAACATTCCTGTGGTCACACATGAGTATAAACACATACACACACACAAAAAAAAACAAAAAAAAAAAAAAACAAATATATATATATATATATATATATATATATATATATATATATATATATATATATATAATAATCACACACATTTATAACTATACCTCTCTCTCCACTGCCCCTCCCAGAGAGCCCTTCAAGAACACTTAAATGTTGCCCCATTTCCCAATAAAGGCATCCAAGTTCCCCAGTCTTCTAGATGATGCTTCCTCAAAAGCCTCCACCCTCCCCATCTCCGTGTACCACTCCTGAAATGGGGGCGCTCCAGCTGACTTCCATCCCCTTAAAACAACTTGTCTGGCGATCATAACCCTGGTTAGAACCCAATTTTTTATGTGCTTATTCCAAATATTTATGACCGCACCATCACCTAAAATACAGAGTCTGGGGCAAAGTGAAATTTGAGTGCCCAATACGTCACACACAAAACTCTGAACCTTTAACCAAAATTCTTGGATCTTAACACACCACCAAAAAACATGGGTTATGTCTTCATTTTCTGATTGGCATCACCAGCAGGTGGGTTTGTCTTTAAGACCAAGCCCATACAATCTAAAGGGGGTCCAATAGAATCGATGTAAAATCTTGAATTACATAAGGCGCACCCCTGCATCTCTAGATGCAGACTTGATGTTTTTTTAGAATCCTAGCCCACACTCCCTCCTCCAATACCAAGTTTAAATCTTTCTCCCATAATCTCTTGAGAGAAGTTGATGCTCTGTCCCCCAGACTCTGAAATAGCAGGGAGTAAAACACTGATGCCTTATGACCTTTTCCAAAAGCAGTAATCACCACTCCCAGAGTATCTGCCGCTTTAGGGGGGTGTATGCAACTCCCAAAATAGTACAGAGCAGGTGACGCAGCTGTAAATACCTAAAGAACTGAGATCTGGGAATCCCAAAATGTTGAACCAAATTTTCAAAGGATCTCAACACTCCACTCTCATATAGGTCATCGAGTGTATTAACCTCCCTCACAATCCACTCTGACAAGCAGAAAGGGGATTTATTAAAACATAATTTTGGGTTCAGCCATATGCTCGAGGCAACATTTAAATAAATGTCCAAATTAAACACTCTGGACACTTTTGTCCATACCGAGTGCAAATGCGAGATAACGGGGTGTAACTTAACTTCTCCGATTAGTTTGATAGAAAGGCTTTGCAATGGCGAAATAGGGGCAAGAAATTCCTGTTCAATACAAAACCAGGTTGGGGCTCTCTCAGGTGGAAGCGACCAATGAGCCAAATGTCTGAGACAAAAAAACAAAAAACAAAAAAAAAGGTGCTCAGTTTCCTCGGACAGTCAAACGAATGTTCAGTGAGCCGGCCCATTTGGCTGCTACATGAGAGCAACAATTGACCTAATCAATCCAATGACCTGCAAGAAATACAACACAAAACAAACTCCAGCCAGTAGGAGGCATAAGCACAAAGAACGTGCTGAATCATCCACAACACTGTCCCGAAGGAGTGTTTCTCAACAAAACAAACTCCAGCCGACAAGAGGAACCAGCACAAAAACAAACAAAAAGGGGCTCAGTTTCCTCGGACGGTCAGGTGAATGTTCAGTGAGTCAGTCCATTTGGCTACAACGTGAGTACAACAAAATAACTCCACTGACTTTATGAAGGACATCGCTTGCTGGGGACATGTGAATGTTTTACGGCCAGCCTTAGCATCTATTCTCAATGTGGCCAAGAACATCAGTGCAAAAGCGACCTTTCGTTGATGTAAGAGATTCTTGCATTCCTTGAATCGATCACGTTTCTCTCTTGTCAAATTCGCAAAGTCTGGGAACAAGAAAATGATGTGGTTCTTCCAAGAAAGCCTTCCTTTACTCCTCACCTCGTGTAACACGAGATCTTTATCGGATGATCTCAGAAATTTGGCCAGAATTGATCAGGGCTCAGCGGATCACTGAGCCAGAACTCTGTGAGCTTGCTCGATTTCCAGCTTCTGGCCTGTTATGTCGAGCAGACTTGGAAAGAGCCCGTCTAGGAATTTCAACATATCCTGACCCTCTTCGGCCTCAGGAATTCTAACAATACGGACATTATTCTGCCGGCTACGGTTCTCCAATCCTCCAACTTCTCCCAGACACGCTCCAAATCCCCTTGGTCACTAGCGGATTAGCAGATAATTCCCTCTCCGATGACTCCAGATAATCGATCTGTTTCTTGGCATCCTCCACTCTTGTAACCACCTCAGTGAATTTCGTCTCCATGCAAGTGATCAATCGACGTATTACAGCAAGATCCTCCAAGTCAGCAACTACCTTCGTCTGGGATTACATGAAGAGACAGAAGCAGCTGAGACAGCCTAAATAGATTGAAGAACTGTGGTGAATTCTACACGAAGCTTGGAACATCCTATCTGCCAACAACCAAGAAAAACTGTGTGTTTTAATGGCAAAGGTGGCCACATCAAATATTGATTTAGCTTTTTTTTATGTTTACTGGACTTTGTATGATGTTAATTGATAAATGAAAACTATTTATGCCATTAATTTTGAAGACATCCTCACTATGCAACATTTTTCACAAGTGCCTAAAACTTTTGCACAGTACTGTATAAATTATACGTAAAATATTTTAAAGATGGTGGAAAGTTCACCTAAAATTTTAAATTCTCTCATCATTTACTCACCTTCATGCCATCCCAGATGTGTATAACTTTCTTTCTTCTGCTGAAGACAATTCATGATTATTTCGAAAAAATATCTCAGCTCTGTGGATGAGAGACAGAGCAACATTTAAGTCATTGGCTTTTTTACTATACATCTCCACTTTCACTTTCATATGTAAAAGTGAAACTAAAAAAGTCATAAAGATTTGTTCACCCCTCTTAGCGTTTTGCGCCGAAGTAGATCACTAAAAAGCATTCGCGAAAAGGCATCTCAGCGCCGTCACTGCAGGATTTTTTTTTTTTTTTTTTTTTCCACTGTAAATACTGTTGTCATGACGAGTACATGTATCTGATGAGCTATTCAAGACATTGGACATTCGCGCCATGTGGAGTAAGTGAGAGTGAGAGCGCGCATGTTTGATTGACAGACCGCGCGTGAGAGCACATGTACTGTAAATGAACGCGCGCGCAGACCGATCGCCTCTCTCATAACATCAGCCATGCTCAGATATTATTTGTTGTTTTTATTTATTTATTTGTAACATCCTCTGAAGTTGAATTCCTTCTCTAATGTGATTCAGCAATGTAGAAAACTATTATAAACCCTCATGAAAATGGACGCCGCACAATTCATACAGATTTGATAGGCTGCTGATAAATATATTTCTGATGATGATATCATAACGCGGGCCGCAAAAGATCGCTCGAGGGCCGCACTGGTTTAGGGGATACCACTTGCTATATCTCGAGGAATTTTTGCTGAGACATTTCCAGCTATGATTGCAAAAAAAAGAAAAAAAAAAAAAAAAAAAAAAGAGCTAGTTTTCATTTTTTTTTGTTGTTGTTTTTTTTGTTTTGTTTGGTAATGAAAAAAGTAACATATTATTTCTGTCACATACATACATATATCATTTCTTTTTTTTTTTTTTTTTTTGTGGTGGGCCATTGAAAATGTTGGCGGGGCAAGTTGAAATTTAAATTCCCTAAAGGGATAGTTCACCCAAAAACGTTAATTCTCTCATCATGTACTCACCCTCAAGCTGTGTCACTTTTTTGTGACTTTTTTGAAGGATGTATGAGGTGTTTTTTTTTTTTTGTTTGTTTGTTTTTGTCCATGGGCAAGTTGGGGCAAGTTGTCACACTTGTTTAAAATGTTATAAATGTATATAATTTATTAATTACAATATGTGTTCAAAAAATGGTTTCATATGTTTGTGTTACCTTTCATATTTTCGCATTACCATGGATTGTTTTGAAATTCACAATTTTTTTACTTTTTTAATTTAGCTGAAATGCCTATAACATTTGCTTGTTTAGTTTCTGTGTTTTTGAACAAGTCTTTTAAGTGAACAAATCATTCTCATTCACTTCCATTGTTTTCGGTTGTGAACTACTCGGTGTTGTTTAATTAATTATTTAAAAAATGATTCAATATAGACTCACTCATAACAGAAAAGGTGCTTATTTGACACCACCTACTGGTGTAAAGATGTAATCTGCAGAAATGATCACTCAAGAATCAGTGAATGAAATCAAAAGAAATGATGAATCAGAATTCCCATCACTATTTGGTAAACCACGAACACAGACCAGCAGAGTAATCCAAACACTGAAGTGTCCCAGTGCTTTTATTCTAAATATCAGGACTTTTATTTATCAGGACTGCTTTTGGTCAATCAAATCCGAAGACCAGAACTAACTATTGTATAATAAGCTGTTTAATGGCAGGTTACAATGGCATGTTGTCACAAAAGTTTAATGTGTTCAAGGTGTGTTTTTTCATGCTGCAAACCTAAAGTGTGAATCAATCTGTTCATTTGCAGGTTCATTGTTCGGAATTTCTTGCCACTGGCAGGACTCTTTTTGGAGACTTTGTGCAGTTTTAACATGCTCCTGACAGGGTGATGGAGAGATGTAGTGTACAGGTGCAATATAACTGCTCTATTGCCTGTAGAATCGGGGTTGAAATTGTTCTTTCCACCCCAACAAGAACTGGAGTGATTGTTTTCAGAAAGACATGGACTAAACGCAAGCATTTTGGAAAACCTGGATCCAGGAAGGTTCCTCTGGTTTTTCCTCTAGCTGTTGTTTACCGGAGGGACTTTTTCATCAGGAGGCCAGTAGAGGCACACAATGTGAAGATCAGGACCTGGATACTTCACCTGGTAAAGAAGAAATTGGGGGCAAACGCATTGGAGGATTTGACCAACCTATTGTGAGAACTTCAAAATATTTGAGGACACTATCACCCTCTGAATGTCCAGCACGTCCATGGATGAGATCGAACTAAAGACATGGTCAAAAAAATGTCAACATGGGACGAAAACCCAAATGACCAGTCAGAATCGGTTGACAAAATTTAAAGCAAGGTTCAATCATTCCGATTTGCCCCTCCTTTTCTTTAAAAAAAGCAACAATCTGTGTTCCAGTGAGTTACTCACAATGGAAGTAAATGAGGCCAATCTGTAAATGTTAAATACTCAATGTTTCAAAAGTAAAGCCACACTGTGGATCTCTTGACTTTTCCATCTGTGAGTACTGGTGAGAAGTACGATGTCATACACATGTTCTCCACATTCAAGAACAGAGATCTGCAGAGAAGAAGCAGCCTTGCCATCAAACAGCCACGGTCAGACTCACTGTGACTCACTGTGAAGACTCTGTACAAAATACACGTTTTGACAAGTCCTGTTGATTAAAATATTTAATTGTGATTAATCGCATGATTTTTCATAGTTAATCACGATTAATCGCAGATTTTGAAAGTGCTGAAATTTGACTCTATACAGTATATAATTCTTTTCCTGTCAAAATGCATTTAGTTCCTTCTTAGAAAACAATATGTAACAATAATGTTTTATTAACATTTTCCACACAAAGAATCACACAGTATAAAGATAGAAATTCACTGAAATAGCATCAGCTCAAGTAACATTAAACGTTTCCCAAAGTCTAAGTGGGAGGTTTACTAAATGAAATATCTAGTCATGTAGTTTGTGTTTTCACTGCAATGGGCATCAAATCTCTTAAAGCTACACTATGTAACTTTTGGCCCTCTAGCGGTTGAAGCATAAAACTGCAAGTTACTTGTGGGGGAACATTTTATGTGAGTTGTGATTAGGCACTGCTCTTCTGGCAGATTAATCTCATGGTTTGAGGACTTGGAGATTACCTGCAGAGCGGAGTCATGACGAGCTATTTTCATGTTAATATTATGTTATTCATTTAAAAATGTATAATCGATATATTACTTACTTTGAGGAAGATAAACAACACTCTTAATTAAATTTTAATATGATTATTAAAGTGTTTTATCCACTACACAATACACAATGTTTGTATTGTTCTACACATCATATTAAGAGGTGAAACTCGTGAAATGGCTGATATGAATTCAACAATCTACAGACTCAGCGGAGAAGGCAAGTGAACTGTCATACTACAATAGTAGGTCTATGCACTGCAAACAATAAAAGACTTTAATATAAAAATGTGAAACGAGGATTTAATAATGATTAAATACTTTATTGAACATGAAACTAATATGCAGAAATATGCAATATAGCAATTACAATAATATATTTTTAATAGTTTATTTCGAAGTAAAGTTACAAGAGAGATGATTACACGCTAAACAAATTAATAAATATTACTGTGCTCTGAAATTGGTACATTATAGACAACTTGAGGTGAGCATGAACTCATGGGGAATTGTATCTATAGTGGTTTTTATATCTGTTTAAATGGGCTATCTGCTAAAAGGATAAAATGGCAAGTGTTCATACACGGATTTATTGCTCCAAAAATAATTTATTGGCTTACACTTGCTTGCAAAATTTAAATCAGTAGGTCTTCCTTAGTTAAAAAAAAATAAAAAAATAAAAAAAGAGAGAGAAAAAAATTGCCTAGGAAAACAGCAGCACACACATTTAGAGACACAACAGAGGGAATGTGTGCTGCTATCTATCTATCTATCTATCTATCTATCTATATATATATATATATATATATATATATATATATATATATATATATATATATATATATATATATATATATTATATACACAGATCAGCCACAACATTAAAACCACCTGCGTAATATTGTGTATGTCCCCCTCGTGCCACTAAAAAAGCGCCAACCTGCATCTCGGAATAGCATTCTGAGATGCTATTCTTCTCACCATAATTGTACAGAGTGGTTATCTGAGTTACTGTAGACTTTGACAGTTTGAACCAGTCTGGCCATTCTCTGTTGACCTCTCTCATCAACAAGACATTTCCATCCACAGAACTGCCGCTCACTGGATGTTTTTTGTTTTTGGCACCATTCGGAGTAAATTCTAGAGACTGTTGTGTGTGAAAATCCCAGAAGATCAGCAGTTACAGAAATACTCAAACCAGCCCATCTGGCACCAACAATCATGCCACGGTCCAAATCACTGAGATCACATTTTTCCCCATTCTGATGGTTGATGTGAACATTCACTGAAACTCCTGACCCGTATCTGCATGATTTTATACACTGCACTGCTGCCACACGATTGGCTGATTAGATAAATCACATGGATGATTGTTGGTGCCACATGGGCTGGTTTGAATATTTCTGTAACTGCTGATCTCCTGAAAGAGAATAGGTGAACGTGTTTAACAATGAAAAAAATTACATCACCTTTAAATTAAATGAAGTGACTGTAGCACAATATTTTGGCTTAATTTTGAGGTCTTCAGGCTCATGACACGCCTTGTCTCTGCAGTGTGAGTATGTCACTGTGGCTTTACATGCTGAGCTTGTGCAGCAAGTCACTGTGTGGGATATTCAATCATGTGAATGAACACAAGAAGTATGGAAGCCCGCTCATCATGCTGTCTGTCACAGGTGAGCCAGTCAGAGCACATTCCATTTGTGGGTTGTGTTAACCATGATGTAATTAGCTCTGATTGGATGTCGGATCTGTGGCATGTGAAAGCACATCAAAGCAAGGATGGAGTACTGAAATGTGAATCAGATCCATTGTTTTGTGCTTACATGTTTAAATGGACCCAAAAATGAAACCTTCTATAATGAAGATGATATACTCACCCTCATGTTTTCAAAACCAATACGACTTTCTTTCCTCTGTATAACATAAAAAGCAGATATTTAGCAGAATGTTTATGCTGCTCCCAAGGTGATATAGTGCTGTAGGTATGTATGGTGTCTGGAGAGGAACAGGCATTTACAGCACACACAGCTCTACCCCTCCACACCTGGATCCATCTGGACATCTTCTTTAAGGTGTCAAATGTGCATAAACTTTCAGTATGATGTAGATCAAATTCATATTTATATTCAGTCAGGTGTTACACTTTTCTTAGCTTAGTAACATTAAATATACACAGAAGTAGGACAGTTGCTGGGATAAAACAGGATTCAAGTGTAAATTAGGCAATATCAAGCAAGCAAGGGTGCTGTTGTGCCATGTATATCAGCACAGCTGCAATTCGACCGCCAATATACAAAAAAATGGCAGAACTATTGGCTAGTTAGCGTTTACATTTCTTCTCTTTTTTCAGTGAAATACTTCCAAGAAAAGACAAAGTATCAAGCACAACTCTGCTCACTCATACTCTGGTTTTGAAATAATTTTGATTTCGTTCATTAGCGAATCAGTGTTTTTGAATGAGTCTTTGCAGTAAACACATCTATCTTGTTAACTTCTATTGTTTCGGTGGTGAATGACTCAGTTGAGTCAATGATTAAAGGTGAACTCAGCAATTTTGTCATTGTGTCATCTTGGACTTACACTGACACCTAGTGGCTTGGATGCAGCATCATTTAAAATAGTTTTCAGTTTCAGATGCCATTGTAGAAATGTAGTATTCACAGTCAGCCATGATTAATTTAATCAATGAGTGAAAGTGTTGAATAACAGGACAGTTACTGAGGTTAAACGAATAGTATTCGGCTAGTCATGTGTTTGAAAAATGGCAGCCCCCATGTGCGGACCCTCTCCATGTAGAATAAAACAGCTTTTATAAGCTTACTGATATGACTGGAGTCTTCATTTGTGCTCATGATTTCCTACATATATTGCAAAATTACAATTCATATCTTTAGGAGTTTCACTTTTTTATTGAGGAAAAACTTTATGAGTTCACCTTTAAATGACTCACTCACATCATAAAAGATGTTAATTTGTCGCCACCTACAGGAGTAAATATGCAATATCCAGAAATGGTCACTGAATGAATCAGTGAATAAAATCAAAATGAACAATGAGTCAAAATCCCCACCACTACAGGTGCATCTCAATAAATTAGAATGTCGTGGAAAAGTTCATTTATTTCAGTAATTCAACTCAAATTGTGAAACTCGTGTATTAAATAAATTCAGTGCACACAGACTGAAGTAGTTTAAGTCTTTGGTTCTTTTAATTGTGATGATTTTGGCTCACATTTAACAAAAACCCACCAATTCACTATCCCAAAAAATTAGAATATTTTGACATGCCAATCAGCTAATCAACTCAAAACACCTGCAAAGGTTTCCTGAGCCTTCAAAATGGTCTCTCAGTTTGGTTCACTAGGCTACACAATCATGGGGAAGACTGCTGATCTGACAGTTGTCCAGAAGACAATCATTGAAACCCTTCACAAGGAGGGTAAGCCACAAACATTCATTGCCAAAGAAGCTGGCTGTTCACAGAGTGCTGTATCCAAGCATGTTAACAGAAAGTTGAGTGGAAGGAAAAAGTGTGGAAGAAAAAGATGCACAACCAACCAAGAGAACCGCAGCCTTATGATTGTCAAGCAAAATCGATTCAAGAATTTGGGTGAACTTCACAAGGAATGGACTGAGGCTGGGGTCAAGGCATCAAGAGCCACCACACACAGACATGTCAAGGAATTTGGCTACAGTTGTCGTATTCCTCTTGTTAAGCCACTCCTGAACCACAGACAACGTCAGAGGCGTCTTACCTGGGCTAAGGAGAAGAAGAACTGGACTGTTGCCCAGTGGTCCAAAGTCCTCTTTTCAGATGAGAGCAAGTTTTGTATTTCATTTGGAAACCAAGGTCCTAGAGTCTGGAGGAAGGGTGGAGAAGCTCATAGCCCAAGTCGCTTGAAGTCCAGTGTTAAGTTTCCACAGTCTGTGATGATTTGGGGTGCAATGTCATCTGCTGGTGTTGGTCCATTGTGTTTTTTGAAAACCAAAGTCACTGCACCCATTTACCAAGAAATTTTGGAGCACTTCATGCTTCCTTCTGCTGACCAGCTTTTTAAAGATGCTGATTTAATTTTCCAGCAGGATTTGGCACCTGCCCACACTGCCAAAAGCACCAAAAGTTGGTTAAATGACCATGGTGTTGGTGTGCTTGACTGGCCAGCAAACTCACCAGACCTGAACCCCATAGAGAATCTATGGGGTATTGTCAAGAGGAAAATGAGAAACAAGAGACCAAAAAATGCAGATGAGCTGAAGGCCACTGTCAAAGAAACCTGGGCTTCCATACCACCTCAACAGTGCCACAAATTGATCACCTCCATGCCACGCCGAATTGAGGCAGTAATTAAAGCAAAAGGAGCCCCTACCTAGTATTGAGTACATATACAGTAAATGAACATACTTTCCAGAAGGCCAACAATTCACTAAAAATGTTTTTTTTATTGGTCTTATGATGTATTCTAATTTTTTGAGATAGTGAATTGGTGGGTTTTTGTTAAATGTGAGCCAAAATCATCACAATTAAAAGAACCAAAGACTTAAACTACTTCAGTCTGTGTGCACTGAATTTATTTAATACACGAGTTTCACAATTTGAGTTGAATTACTGAAATAAATGAACTTTTCCACAACATTCTAATTTATTGAGATGCACCTGTATGTGGAAAGCAGCGAATATGCATAGGCAGAGCTATATAAATAGTAAAGTGTCTCTGTGCTGTTGAAATGCAAATCGTCTAGTCAGATTCGAGGACCGGAACTAACTGTTGTAAAATGTGTAATAAACGGAATGATTTGATATTTTTTTGTCTTTTATCAGACAAAGATCACAGTTACAAAGGTTGAACCCACAGGAAGAACAGTGGAGACTACACATTTATTTGAGTAAGTCCTAATATCTCATGTATACTGCAAAAAAATAAAAAATAAAATCAAAATAAAAACATGTTCTTAATCAGTTTCTTTATCTTGTTATCCTGGAAAAATATCTAAACATTAAGATACATTTACCTGAGAAGAAAACTTGCACAAGACATTAAGACTCTTTAGAGAATATGTAATGAAAATGCAGCAATAAGGAGTTTGAAGTAAATGGAAATGAGGCTGTTAAGGCACCGATATACTGATATTCTGGAGAAGTTCTTCTTCATTCTTCGTTCAGTGGTAAAAAGAAGTTCTAAACAGCCAAGCAACGGTGTACTGTTTGTGAACATTCAGACATCCACAACACAGCTGTGGGAGGCGTTTAGAAGAGCATTTAAATATGAGGACGCTACATGTAAAACCTTAAAAATGTGTTATCAATGACTTTATGCCTCATTCTATGAACAGAATTCACATGAAGTCAGTAAAAGAAGCTGTTTTAACCACTCGATCATGATTTAAAGTAATATATACTTATATTATAATACTTAATAATATAATACTTGTTCACATTCTGAATTCATGATGCTAATGCGCTACACGCGGTCATGATATGCACCGATTACACTCTGTTATTGTAAGTTATGATGACACTGAATCTACTGCAAAGATGGATGTATAAAAGAGTGCTAGGGTCAGAATACAGAAAAAAGAATGATTATAAGAGAAGCATATGTTACTTTGGACAGATGTGTGAATGGCTTTCACTGAGATGGCACATGAGTGAATGGGCACTTGAGAGTATTTGAGTAGATTTTATTCCTTTTGTACTATAGACTTATTAAACAAAACAAAACAAAAATCACATGACATGGTCTTGCATGCCGGTGTGTTTATGTTGAATGTTGACGGAAAAATGTAAACAAAGTAGTAGGTGGAGCTTCAGGTCACACCTACCGATGACATGGACCAATGGCAGTAAGAAGGTGTTTAGCAGCCAGTTAGATGATTTGCTAAAAGCTTGCCCAGGAGCTGTTCCGAACAGTAGCAGTTGTAGCTTGTATGGCGCCCTGGGTGAAACCCGCTTCAACACGCTTCCGCAAGATGCCGCCCTGGGCAACTGCCCATGTCGCCCATGCCTAAATCCGCCACTGGTTCCGAACCACCGAAATGAACGTAAAAAAAAAACCATTCTTTTTGGCCAGATTTTGTTCTAAGTTACGTCACACCCATTCGTTCTTCAATTTCATATGAAGTACATCTAGGCCTTTAACGTAGCCTTTCTGTCCACTCAAACCAGTCTGACCACGCTCTGTTGACCTCTCTCATCAACAAGATATTTGGCGGATTAGATAATCGCATGAATAAATAGGTGTACCGGTGTACCTAATAAAGTGGTTGGTGAGTGTATACATATATATAAGTTCATATTCCTTTTTAAACAACACAATACTAATGTTTAAACTTAGGAAGAGGTCAGAAATCAATATGTGGTGGAATAACCCTGATTTTCGATCACAGCTTTCATGCGTCTTGGCATGCTCTCCACCAGTCTTTCATATTACTTTTGGGTGACTTTATGCCACTCCTGGCGCAAAAATTCAAGCAGCTCAGCTTTGTTTGATGGCTTGTGGCCATCCATCTGCCTCTTGATCACATTCCAGAGGTTTTCAATGGGGTTCAGGTCTGGAGATTGGGCTGGCCATGACAGGGTCTTGATCCGGTGGTCCTCCATCCACACCTTGATTGACCTGGCTGTGTGGCATGGTGCATTGTCCTGCTGGAAGAACCAATCCTCAGAGTTGGGATCAGTGATGATCTGGGGGTGCTTCAGCAAGGCTGGAATTGGGCAGAGTCGTCTTTGTGAAGGACGCATGAATCAAGCCACGTACAAGGTTATCCTGGAAGAAAACTTGCTTCCTTCTGCTCTGACAATGTTCCCCAACTCTGAGGATTGTTTGGCCATAGTCAATGCACACAGACCTTGTCATGGTATCAGCAAAGAAATTCAACATCACACTGAAGCTTCTGGAGGACAACCAGGACTTCCTGACAGGTAGCAGTAGTTCAGTGCTGTGATTTGTAATGTTAAGTATTCATGGCTCTTGTAGAGGGTCTCTTCCTCTGTTTCTCAGATCCGCAGAGAAGCAGCAGATGATTGCTGCGTCTAAGCCAGATGATTTTCCACGATGTGGTGAGGACAATATCTAAAGCAGAGGAATCTGACCAGGGCCAGAAGCTCATGTTCTCTATCATAGAGCTGCTTCAGGTGTCCTACTGCTGGGGTCACCATCACTCCTCTCTGCTGCATGCTACACTACACCTTGCTGGCCTGGGCGTGCCTGTGGGCCTGGAGCAGGTAGGAACGAGAACGTGAAATATTTAGTTAATCACTATATTTTGATTCAGTTATATTAAATGGGGTGTTTTCTAGTTTATTAGTGTATATTAGTATACATTTATGTTTTATTTTTTTTTATCTCTATGACAATTAGCCATGGTTTTGATACAATTCACCATGGTTTTACTACAATAATACTGTAGGATCCATATAATATCTATGGATTTACTATAGTAATATAGTAGTAACCATAACTGTAGTAATCATGGTGAATTTTGTGGTTACAATGGTTTTACTACAAATGCCATGGGTAGACTATGGTTACAGTAGTAAAACCAGGATTCATTAGGGAATGTTGCTCTAATTTAATATATAACTATCAGGTGTTATTATTGAATTATGCAATCAGAGCTGTGAGCTGAAAGAGCTGAACATTGGTAAACTATGTAGCACAAAATCTTAAAGTCTCTAATAAACTGACAAATAGGAAGAGTTCACTCGAAAATGAAATTTCTCCCATCATTTACTCACCCTCATGCCATCCCAGATGTGTATGCCTTTCTTTCTTCTGCAGAACACAAAGATTTTTAAAAGAATATCTCAGATCTGTAGGTCCATACAATGCAAGTGAATGGTGGCCAGAACTTTGAAGCTCCAAAAATCACAAAGGCAGAATAAAAGTAATCCAAATGAATCCAGTGGTTAAATCCATATCTTCAGAAGCGAAATGATAGGTTTTGGTAAGAAACAGATCAATATTTAAGTTATTTGTTTACTCTAAATCTCCACTTTCACTTTCACTTTCTTATTCTTTTGTTTGTGGTGATTAACATTCTTTGTGCATATCGCCACCTACTGGACAGGGTGGAGAATTTATGGTAAAAAGGACTTAAATATTGATCTGTTTCTCACCCACACTTATCATATCGCTTCTGAAGATATAGATTAAACCACTGGAGTCGTGAAGAAAGAAAGTCATACACATCTGGGATGTTATGAGGATGAGTAAATGGTGAGAGATTTTTCATTTTTGGGTGAACTATCCCTTTAAGATTTGTCTTCACAATCCACTGCAAACTCACATGCAGGTCTGACTCATTCTGGTATGGAACAGCCACTCAATTCCTGATGAATAAAGTCAAGTCCTGCCCTACTTTTTTTTCCTCATGTTGATTCTTTTTACCTGGAAATTCATGACATTACCAAAGTAAATGGGTTAAGAATGACATTTCATGTTGGCTTTAAGTATTAATTTTAAAGAGCTACAACATATCAGATACACTGCAGTAAAAAATCCAACTACAAAAGAAAACAGAAACGGAAACAAATGTCGTTTAATACAACAATAATGTGTCAAAAAGTCTAAACTTGACCTCTTGATATGGTCTTTCTCAGGGTCATGTTTATAGTCTGATTGGCAGAGTCAGTGATGACCGTCTCGTTCTGATGCATTTGGGATACAAACACATGCAGGGACTTGACGGTTTCCCCATAGACCACAATACTGCATATGGATATGACGCCAACATAGGCAAACAAACCAGCATTGACTGTAATAAAGTACGTGACTCTGGGGCGAGTAACACATTTATATATAGACATTAAAAATCTATCCATATTTGATCCAAATGCTCTTACAAGGGCAATAAATGGGTTATGTTGAACTTACTGTATGTTTTAGTTATATACTTTTTACTTAAATGAGAGTAAGTTGATTTTTAAATTTTCTGAAGTTGTTTCTGGTGTTGTGGGTGATTGCTATGGTATTTTGAGTGGTTCTTATGGTGCATTCACATTATTTCAGAAACACCGTAATTACGAGATTCCATCTTGTAAAAGTGTTCACTTCTTTGAAGAACTCGTAATTACAAGTTGTTAACTCGGAATTCTGTGAAAGACCTCATGTAAATATGGCAGCGGCCTTAAGAGTTCAAGGTAGAGAACACTTCTGTTTTTTTTCTGTTTGATATGCCATTTTATTGTGCCATCTTTACCTGGAGCATATTCTTTGTTCTTAAATATTTTAGCTGCAACATATAGAAGTTAATTAATTAATTAAAGTAGGATTAAATATTTTGCTGTTATCAGCAACAAAGCCATTTTGGTGTTATAAGTGTTTTCATAGAAACAAATAATTTCCGAGGTTCCAGGAAGTGAATGGCTCCGAGTAGAATCTCCATGTTGCCATCTTGTAATTACAGTAATTCCAACACAACGTGAACGCAGCATTAGCATGTTTCCATGTGGCGTTGCTAGACAGTGTTGGGTAGATTACTTCTGAAATGTAATCTGGTGCTGATTACATGCTAAATTGGAAATTATAATCAGTAATGTAATCTTTTTATGTAATGTAATCTGATTACTCATAGATTACATTTGGATTACATTTATTTTATTACATAATTTTCTTATTATCATTACAAAAGATATTAATGAAATAAGTGTTTCGAGATATCCCACTTGTCTCTGGGACAGCTCTAGACTCTGTAAACAGAAAATAAAAATGTGTCCACGGACCGCGGTCACTGACGCTTTCTACCTGTAAGTCATTTTTGCTGTTTTCATAATATTGCAGTTGCAGCTAATTTTTGAGGCTTAATGCCATTTTTATGCCATGTTGCACATAACAGTTGTCAGTTGAGGGCACTATTTTGCTTTTGTTGTTTTTAACAACCAGTTTTGCTCGATATCGGTCTCTATTAAGCTCATTCGGTGTCTTGGAGTGCAGGGTTTTGGAAAGAGGGGGCGTGGTTAATCCAAGTGCTTTTATTTACATAAGTGATAACCAAAAACACGAATCCAAAACATCCAAAACATAAACAACTTGACTTCATAATACAAAACAATGTTACATTAACATAAACATGGACTTGATTTAGCTTGACAACGTTTCACCAAACAATACCTGACAAACGACAATGGCAAACATGAGGGCTTAAATACAAGGACATGGGTAACAGTTAAACAAGACAACCAATCACAAGACTAAACTATAAACAAGATAACAAGACTAAATGAAGTTTAACCAATGAAAAGACAAGACTAATAACAAAGTAATCAAACAATGAACCAATGAAAACAAGACACATGAACAGGGGAAACACATGACAAGATCACATGAGGGAACAGGAAATCACATGACACGAACAGGAACTAAACTTGAAAATAAAAGACATGAAAACAAGAACAAAACACAAAACGTGACAACTAATCTGATTATTTTTTGGATTACTTTTGGATTACCTCTGACCTAACTGAATTTATTTGATATCACATGCATTTAAGTAGGATAATCTATTCTATACCATTTGACATAATGTTGCTCATATGCATGTAAGAAAACTTACTAAATCAATCAAAATGTGAGAATTTACTATTTGTCTGTTACTGTGAGAAATAAAAAAGGCACTTAAAGGGTCACTGAACACAAAAAACACATTTGTCATGAGAAGGCATGGTCCAATTGTTTGAGTACTGCTTTTGTCCACAAATTCAGAAACATGGATTGCAAATGTATTTACATGGTGTAAAAATACAAAGGTTGCATGTGCAATATGTGTTTGAGTTTCTTATGGAAGAGTTTCTAGAATTATCAACAGGTACCCCAGGGCTATTAAACAGTCATGGTCTCACTCTGGCAATTTCGACCTTACAAACGTTATCCATGAGTGGTAACAAATCAAACCAGTAATATTTGTGAATCAGCGTCACAAAACCGTCAAAAGTTATCAGAATAGCAGCATTAATTTGAAGCAAAGTACAGAATCAATTAGCGAAACCAAAATTAACTTTACTGCACTAAAGCAGTTGGTACGGCATTTATGTGTTGGTTACGATGTGAATACAATGCATTTTGATGAGTTTTTGATGGATAAAACCCTTTCAAAGACATAGAGACACTTGTCACGTGGTGATATGACACAAAGAGTGATAATTCAAATAATAGTTCAAAGTTGGTTAGATATGCAATGTAAAGTTGAGAAAACATGCAAGCACAGGTGGAATCGTTTTGCACACGATTTGACGTGGAATCATTTGCAGCGGATAGGTCATTAAAGGGATAGTTCATCCCCCCCCCAAAAAAATCTCTAATCATTTACTCCCCCTCATGCCATCCCAGATGTGTATGACTTTCTACTGCTGAACACAAACACAGATTTTTAGAAGAATATTTCAGCTCTGTTGGTCCATACAATGCAAGTGAATGTTGACCCGAACTTTGAATCATAAGAAATCACATAAAGGCAAAATAAAAGTAATCCATGTGATTCCAGAGGTTAAATCCATATCTTCAGGAGCAATATGATAGGTCTGGGTGAGAAACAGATCAATATTTAAGTCCTTTTTCACTTATAATCTCCACCTTTTACCAGCTCCGACCAGTAGGTGGCGATATGTATGAAGAATGCGAATTGCCAAAAAAACAAAAGAAGAAGAATGCGAAGGTAAAAGTGGAGATTTTTTGTAAAAAAGTTGTGCAATTTCACAACCCTCCCTCTCTTTTCAGGAAAAAACACATATATTTACTGAATATTTATCAGGGGTAGTCTGATTTAGAATGAAAATTTTAAAAGATTAAAAAAAGAAGAATTGGTGGATCAATAAATTATGAGCAATTAACTGCTGTTGCCTAAATAATATGTAATCATTTAAACCATAAAAGTAACTGCAATCTAATTGCAAATATTTTCAAATGTAATTTCATCCAATTACAAGGACCTTATTTTGTAATCTGATTACATATCCCAGATTACATGTAATGTGTTGCTACTCAGCATTGCTCAGAAGTTATGAACAGTCATCTGGTAAATGTGTTTTTTTTTTGTGGTTGTAGATTAGCAAGTTAACAAACTGACTGGTTTGAAGTCAATAATTTTGTCTGAATGTGTTTATTCTTTGCAGCAAACACTCACAGAACACGTTCATTTAAACAACGACGATGAGCTCCAGACCAAAACAGGTGAGTCGGGTGATATTGTGCTGTATTTGAAACACCAAGCTGAGAGAGGAGAGGTAGAATTTCAAGTATTTACCTCTCTCTCTCCTTCATTTTCTTAAAGGGATAGTTCACCCAAAAAATGAAAATTCTTTCATCATTTACTCACCTTCATGCCATCCCAGATGTGTATGACTTTCTCTCTTCTACTCAACACAAATTAAGGTTTTTATAAGAATATCTCAGCTCTGTAGGTCCATACTTTGCAAGTGAATGGTGGCCAGAATTTTAATGCTCCACAATGCACATAAAGGCAGCATAAAAGTAACCCATAAGACTCCAGTGGTTAAATCTATATCTTCTGAAGTGATATGATAGGTGTGGGTGAGAAACAGATCAATATTTACGTCCTTTTTTACTATAAATTCTCCACCTGCCCAGTAGGTGGCAATATGCACCTGCAAAAAGGAATGAAATATTGATCTGTTTCTCACCTTATCATATCACATCTGAAGATATGGATTTATCCACTGGAGTCTTATGGAATACTTTTATGCTGCATTTATGTGCTTTTTGGACCTTCAAAGTTCTGGTCACCATTCACTTGCATTGTATGGACCTACAGAGCTGAGATATTCTTCTAAAAATCTTTGTGTTCTGCAGAAGAAAGAAAGACATACATCTTTTTTGGGTGAATTATCCCTTTAATTATATGGCCAAATGTATGTGGACACCTAAACACAACACCCATATGTCCTTGTTGAACATTTAATTTCACAATCATGGGCATTAATAGGGTGTTGGTCCTCCCTTTGATGCTACAAAAACTCCTTCCCAAAGCTGGAAGAGTTACTTTCTGAAATGTAATACTTAAGAGTTAGTGATGCCTTAGAAAACATCTCTAATAAATCCCATGAATTTCAGCTACTCTGAAGTGTTTTGGATTGTTTTGTCTTGTAGAAAACTCTGGCCAGTATGCTTTGTGGGGCAGCAACGGGGTGGAGAAGGACATAAGAGCAGCGGTGATGTGGAACGCCAGGAGCGCCCTGCAGATAACAGATCCAACTGCCATGTATATGACTATGCCATTCTCCTCCTAAAGGTAATCCAAAGGCTACATGGAAATCTCTTGAGGTGTATCTTTCTATGCATATACATTGTAAACGTACATACATGTTGTTTCAGATAAATACAAACACTTGATTTGAGATTAGGAAAATTGATGTAAAATGGTATATCTCTAGGTAGTGTCAAGACAGCTCTTCAAGTAAGGCCCGAGAAAAAAGTGGTTTGTTTGTGCTTTAACAGGGAACAGGAGTGAGGAAAAATGAAACTCTCGGCCTTGAGCTCCTGGAGAAAGCTGCGGACACGGTAAGTATCAAGATTATTATCGTCAACTAAAATAAAGCAAAACAAAAATAGACTAAATAACTTACCATATTGCCTAAAATGTTAAATTCTCATTTATAGAACTGTTGTATAAAAGCCAGGGATGTGTGGAACAACTAATTTCACTGACGTTTAAACGAAAATTAGTTGATTAGTCTAAAAAGTACGAAATTCTCAGAAAACAGTCAAAAAACATTGTGTGTTTATGTGGCCCATTTAAAATACTTATTCTATTCCAACAACAGTCAAATCCAACTCAAAATTCCACTGAAAAGGGGCATTTATCTGCGATGTACTTGCCTTACGTTATGACCATTGTACATTCAATATAGAACATGACACGCAATCGCTGAATCACTGTTAGAGAAAACAGGCATATTTATTGAAAACAATTGAATGAATACTGCAGGACCAATAGAGCAACCCTAATATCCTGTTCTTATCAGAATTCACCAAGTAAAAGTTATTTAACAAATCAAAACAGTCAGGACATTGTTGAAAATATTTAACAGATAAGCCAAATCTATGAGATAGAAAAAATAAACTGAAAAGTTGCATTAGCCTATGATCAAATATGACAGCTGTTCAGTTAAGAATGTTAACCAACTATGTTACAATGTAAAATAAAGAAGTAGCTAAGATGGATAAAAATATGTCTGTGAGAAATGTACAATAAACCTAATGAATTGTTCTAAACATGACGTGCACAGAGAATAAAATATATATAGTTTCAAATGGCCTTCTTGATCAGCAGGGTAAAAAACAAAATATTCACACCTAGCCTAAAATAGTCTTTTTCTAGGCTACTTAAAGGTGCAATATGTAATATATTTACTATACTAAAGCATAAAATGATCATAATATGTTATCAGAGATTTAGGAAACATGCTAAGTTGAAATATTGGCTTCTCCGAAAACAATGCTAAGCCAGTATATTCTACTTTGAAATGTCTGTTCCGGGCAGGAATTTCTGTTTGTGTTTTGGCCGGTGTGATCCCGCCCACTGCGCATTTCCCAATAGAATTTTGACACCCCGGGTTGCCAGATTTGAAACAAGTTAGCAGGCAAACACAGCACGCTGCAGCCATGGAAGCCAGCAATACATCTAGCTAACCTTGACAGAGTTAAAAAAAAATCCACATGAGCTGGTTTATAATTTGCAAACAATAAATACATTGCAAAGGTATACATTAACTGATCAACTTACAGTGTAAGGCTCGTCGCATGCCATTGTCAGTTTGCTCATTCCTGTTGCGTATCCTCAACCTGGCAACCTATGTGAGCTTCGAATCTGGGGAGGAGGGGGTAGAGGAGACAACTCTCTCCAGTATTTTGAATTTGGACTACAGTACCCATTTGAAACGCTTGATGTCAATGTTGCATATTGCTCCTTTTTATTCCCTTTTCTCCCAATTTGGAATGCCCAATTCCCACTGCTTAGTAGGTCCTCGTGGTGGCGTGGTGGACAAATCTCAGTTGCCTCCGCTTCGAGACCGTCAATCCGTGCATTTTATCATTTGGCCCGTTGTGCATGACACCGCGGAGACTCACAGCATGTGGAGGCTCATGCTATTCTCCGCGATCCACGCACATCTTACCACGTGCCTCATTGAGAGCGAGAACCACTAATCGTGACCACGAGGAGGTTACACCATGTGACTCTACCCTCCTTTCAACCGGGCCAATTTGGTTGCTTAGGAGACCTGGCTGGAGTCACTCGTGACTCCAGGGGTGGTAGTCTGCGTCAATCGCTGAGCTACCCAGGCCCCCCACATATTGCTCCTTTAATCAAAAGCATACATTTTTGATGAACAAAATTAACGTCAACATGGTTCGGTGAAAGAAGGGACCTGACTCACCTGAGGCAATTATCCTACAGCCAGCTCGGCAGGAAAATATCTTGCAAGCACAGATTTAGAGAAGAATCAAATGTGAAAACATCCATAGCGACATGCAAGTCAACATTTCGGAAATCCACTTCCTGCACCGCCAATAGCAACATGGTATTCTTTGAAGTACTTTGAATCACCATGCAAATACAGAATGGTACATAAATATGGTAATTGTATATCAAAGTGCCATGGTATTACCATCTGATACTATCAGAAATCACATTGTTATTGCCCAGATGTGCTCACACACACAAACTTGTTTTTATATCATTGTGGGGACTCTTCATAAACTTCCATGCATTTTATGGATTTTAAACAGAGCTAACAATAATTTTATCCCCTAACCCTACCCCTAAACTTAACTCACACAGAAACCTTTTTGCATTTTTACATTTTCAAAAAAACATCGTTTAGTATGTTTACTAAGCCGTTTCCCTCGTGGGGACCGCTGGCTGGACCCCACAATGTAGGTGATCTCAGGTTTTACTATCCTTGTGGGGACACACACACACAAGAAATATGGCCTCTGATGATATATCCTGTAATTCTGTGTCTAGCTGCTGTATTTCTGTATTGTATAGATTAATATATAGATGAATAATATACTGTAGGTACACTGAGTTTTTATACAGGAATGTGCAAATGAAATTATGTTTAAATGGGTATGGGTTTGTAAAGATAGTAGTCTAAATCTGAAAAATAAAATGTAAAAATAGTGATTTTAAACGTTGAACACAGGTGTTTGTGGAGGTAGCTGTATAAATATGAAAAATAAAATGTATAAAATAGTGACTATAAATGTTGAACAATAGTGACTTTAAATGTTGGACACATGGGTTTGTATAAGTAGCATGTCTAAATATGAATTTACATTTTTTTTTGTTTTTGTTTTACGTGCACATACCAGGACGTATTGGACATATTGTATACTTGTATACTGTATTGCACTAAACTGTAATATACTGTACCATGGCTTTGATAAACGTCATGTAAATACATCTTTTAGGTGCTTTGTCTACGACGGTATGCGCAGTGCATCTGTGGTTGAAAAAAATATGAAGTAGCTTAAATGTAGCAAACTACTTTTGGCATGTAGCTTGTAGTGTAACTTGCTACTTTCTCTGAAGTGTAGCTTTTAGCTTAGCTTAACTAATTTTTCTGTTGAGTAGTTTGTAGCTTGACTTGCTATATTTTTTTAGTAGCTTGCCCAACACTGCAACTTTGCTGATCTTGCAAGAGGCAAGATGCCGTGAGTGAGAGAGGGATGAAGCATGTGTAGCCTGAGATGAAACTTTGTATACATCTTCTCCAGATATCCTCTTTTTTAATAATATTTGTATTTAAAATGTGTAACATTAACATGCCAGTAATTTAAGCACAGCCTTTGTAATAATATAAAACCAAATGTAAATATGTAAAAATGTTGTACAGTTTAATGTGGGAAAATACTGACCGACTAGTAATTCCAGTGTCGACTAGCAGCATCAGAACAATTTAATCGACTAGTCTCGCACATCCCTAATAAAAGCATAAACATATTGTTGTACTTAATATTAACACATGTGGAACTACACTGTAAAAAAATGTATCTGTTAATTTACAGTAAATTGCTCTCCTAATTATTTGTTAAACTCCAAACAAACTTCTGTGTGCCCCCCTTGCTAAGCTGCCTCTCTTTTTAAAGGGCCAGTGCCATTTTCAGTGCCTTATAAACAACTCAATACACAATCAATGTAAAACTTGTAAACAGTACAGATTATGCATGCAAACTACATAGAATATATCAAATGCATAATAAATGTGTAAATATGTAAATATTCAAAGGGAAAATTATGAATTATGAAATATATGGACTTAAAGGTTCACTCATGAACTTTTGTCATTGTGTCATCTTGGACTTACACTGACACCTAGTGGCTTAGATGCAGCATCATTAAAAATCAATAGTTTTCAGTTTCGGATGCCATTGTAGAAATGTTGTATTCAAAGTCAGCCATGATTACTTTCATCAGTGAGTGAAAGTGGCAAATAACATGACGGTGACTGAGGTTAAACGAGTAGTATTCGGCTGGTCATGTGATTCTAACATGGCAGCCCCCATGTGCGGACCCTCTCCATGTAGAATAAAACAGCTTTTATAAGGTTACTGATATGACTGGAGTCTTCATTTTAATGTGAGTGCTAAAGATTTCCTACATATACAGCAAAACTATAATTCATTTCTTTAGGAGTTAAACTTGTTTAATGAGGAAAAAATTACTGAGTGCAACTTTAAATACTGAATTATGATGACTTCAATAAATAGGCTAATTTTGTGACAGACCGAGAGAAAGGGGGGAATTGAGCTGTTGAGGTGTGGGTGTGTGTAGTGTGGTGAACATCAGTTAAGATGGCATTCCAGGGACCAGTTTATGGCAGGGCCCCTCTCTAACTGTCGGTGTGGAAGAAGATGTACCTCACTGTGATTGGATCCTTGGTGAATGAACATAAACAAATGTTCAGCAACATCAGATAAGATGCTAAGACAACTGCCAGACACCTCTTACAGGGCAGAAAGGGGGACCTTCTGCCCCACCAATCTCATTTCTAATGTTTAGGCAAGAACTGCTATAAATTCCTTCAGGACCTCCCGGATGCAGCAGCAGTGAAGAACCACAGAGATCTATTCTATAGGTTTGGAGGCCTTAAATTAATATAAACTGCAACACATCCACTCTATCTTCATGCAAAGCACAGTTTATGTTAATGGTTATTGACTGTTAACACAACAGTTCACGGGACAGACCTATTAACAGATAAACGAATGCATGGATAATGACTTAACCATTTCTTATCGTGTTTGGTCTCTATCTCTTCCATACGATGCCTTTAATAATTTGAAAGAGGTTTGGTAAAGAAATAATGCATGGGTAAAACGTTAAAGACTCTGTTTTAACACTGTACTTTATGCTATACAAATGAGTTCCATACTAGAGTGGGCAACACCGTGGCAACTTCAGACACCAGTGGCCAGTCATACTCCAGGATCAGAAAGGCACCAGATTTCAGTCTCCTCCTCATCAGAAAGGGATAAATATGTCCCCCCGGATAGACACACCCTTGTCCTGCATTTCCAACTCAATGGGGAAGGAGACATTAGCAGACACACCACCTCCTGAGTTTCTGACCTGACGAGGAATGAGGCTACAAGATAGTTGAGGTTAAGCTTTTGCGAGCAAAACCTTTTATATTGCTTTATTGCTGCACTCTAGCTGAAAAAGGGCCCCAGCATTGAGGAACCTTATCTGACCCTTACGGCCCCTCCAGCAGCCCAGTCCACAAAGGACCTCTGCATCGGCAGACATTGCCTGTCCCACATGGCTCCTCAGTGACACAGCCAGCCTGCAAAGGACCCTGTGAAGATTCAACTGAACCAGCTGCCCAGTCCACTCTTTAAGGACCCTCTTGGCGCAACCGAAGTTCAGCATGCTCCAGCCCAGCGTGGCAACGACTATTGGATCGCAACTCTGCGCCCTTCCCACTGCACGCTACCCACATCGCCAGTGGAAGATGTCTCTATTGCTGGACTGATCACCTGACTGTGTGGAACGTAAATATAAACTTACCAAACCTCTTTCTAGCATATGTTTTTCAAACTTGCTTAGATAACAGTTACCTGGGGTCAGCTTGTTACAAATAATAGGTATATTATTTGTTTAATGATAAATAAGCATTATTTATCACCATTTTGCGAGAGCCATTAGGTGGTTTCCCATAAGGAGCATTCCTGTACAATTCTCTCCAATTGCTACATTCAGTTCAACAGCATTGCATTCATCCACTCTGTGTTCAAATCATGTATTTATTTTATTGTTTAATTCAGTACTTTTCTTTTTGGTTATTAGTTTATTAACCTTTAGCAGTGCATATTCGTTATTAGCATTTTTAATCATTGTGGTATTTACTCTTCCATATCTATTGTTAATAAATTTCATAAATTTTATTACAACTGTGTCTTCATTGTGTTGATGATCAAAGACTCTACTAGTTGTCCAGACTCTCAAACATCCTTCAGATAAAACAGCTGACCAACTCCCTCTAGTTTACATTAATTCTAAATTATCGAACAGCTCTTTTGGGAGTGTTCTTAAATTGTTAAGATAGTATTCTTAACTGGTGCCCCATATTGCAAAGGGGGAGGGGTCATCTGATACACTCATAACCACACCTTAAGTGACACGTGATCAAAAATCACTACGTCATCGGTGAATTGAGTAGAAATCACTACAGTAGATTGGAGATGGGTTTCTGTTCCACGTTTCTAAACATTTAAAAAAAATAAGATGGAGAAACAGACTGGGAAATAAAGTTGCCAAATGTAAACAAACTGTCCATGGTATTCAAGAAATTATCAAAAATGTCAAAAGTCCTCTGAAATTTTACCTTAGATGCTTTTCCCCCTCCTTCTTTATTTGTGAAAGCAAAATGCAGACAGTAGTTGCAGACAGTCAAGTGAATGTTCAGTGAGTCAGTCCATTTGGCTACAATGTGAGTACAACGAAATAACTGACTCCATTGACTTTATGAAGGACATCGCTTGCTGTGGGCATGTGAATGTTTTATGGCCATCCTTAGCATCTATTCTCAATTTGGCCGAGAACATCAGTGCAAAAGCGACCTTCTGATGATGTAAGCGTTTCTTGCATTCCTTGAATCGATCACGTTTCTCTCTTGTCGAATTCGCAAAGTCTGGGAACAAGAAAATGCTGTGGTTCTGCCAAGAAAGCCTTCCTTTACTCCTCGCCTCGTGTAACACAAGATCTTTATCAGATGATCTCAGAAATTTGGCCAGAATTGATCTGGGCCTGTCTCCCTCAGCAGATTGCCCGAGCCGGAACCCTATGAGCTCGCTTGATTTCCATCTTATGGCCTGTTATGTCAAGCAGACTTGGAAAGAGCCCGTTCAGGAATTTCACCATATCCCGACCTTCTTCGTCCTCAGGAATTCCAACAATTCGGATGTTATTCTGCTGGTTACGGTTCTCCAAATCTTCCAGCTTCTCGCAGACGCGCTCCAAATCCGCCTTGGTCGCTAGCGGATTAGCAGCTAATTCCCTCTCCGATGACTCTAGATAATCGATCCGTTTCTCGACATCCCCGACTCTTGTAACCACCTCATTGAATTTCGTCTCCATGGCAGTGATCGATCGACGAATTACAGCAAGATCCTCCAAGTCAGCACAACCTTCGTAAGCATTGCCGACACATTCATCAATTCTCAAAGAATTCTGGCTTCACCAGCCAAATCGGCTCCCGGGCTTGCGGCCTGCTGCTCGGGGGCTTCAGCTTGAGCACGTAAGTATCTTTTAATGTCTCCAGATTCGGAGAATTTTGAATTCTTTGACATATAGTCTTTAAAACTAGCAAAGTGCGCAGAGCTCGCCGTTCACACGTCCGAACCTCGCATGGCACCATGGGACTCAGTGTCATATTTTCTTAATGCAAATATTATTAGGTAATAATTTTAAATCAATTTAAGATTTTCTAAATAATTTCTTTGTCTTTAATTAATTCTGAATTTTGTACAGCATCTCCTAAGAGTCTACTTTTCAAAGAAACCATTTTATTTTGAGTATGTCTTGTCAGGTTTGTGCTCAAAAAATGAGCCACCAGTTAAAGGAGTAGTTCACCAAAAAATGGAAAATGTACTTTTACTCACTCATTTACTCACCCTTATGTTGTTCAAAATCCATATGCTGGGTTTTTTCTTGGAACATAAAAATAGATATTTTAAGCAGCTCTATTCCATAGAATAACAGTTTATAGTGAGCAGGAGCTGTCAAGCTTCATAAAGGACAAATACTATAAAGTACTATTAAAGGTTCTGTAAAAAGACATCATAACAGTAGTCCATATACATATGAGTAGTGCATTATATTCCAAGCTTTCTGGGGCCATATAACAGCTATGTGTTGTATGGACTACGTTTATGGTATTTTTCTAATGTTTTGCTGACACATTGACAGCAGTGGTCAATATGAAATGTTTTTGAATGGAAAAGAGCAGTGTTAGGACAAGACATGGTTACGGCCTTGATCCCAAGTAACGTTAGGAATGGGGACTAACCTTTGTTTGGCACATTTCTCTAAGGATTTGTTTGAGCACTATTATGATTCAGACTTTGCAAAGAAACTTAGATTAAAAGATGGAGCAGTGCCAGCCATATCGACATGACAGAAATGCTGGTGAGTAACAAACGTAATACTACTGTTTGTGTCTGTTTTTTTTATTTATATTTATTTGTAAGAAACTTTATAGTCAGCTGTTTTTAATTGCAAAATAATCCATGATCAGGACTCCAATGCAGAGCTAATCATTTTTATTACACGTTCCCTTACCAATGAAATACATTTTTGCTCACGAAATATTGATCTGAGATTAAATGGTTTTGATTATGTAAGAAGAACACGTAGAGCAGAACGCAGCGAAAGACAATACAGTGAAGTTTACACTTGTAAGGCTGCCAGCTGTCGCGTTTTAGCTAGGACGTCCTCTATTGTGGCTTGAATGGATGCCCATTGTCCCATATTTAAGCAGTGATTTGAACAAGTCGATCGAGGGGACATCGACCACCCCTCGGTTATATTTCCCAACACGGGATACATATTGAAGCTGTGAGAAGAGACAGGGAAACCAGAGGGCCGACCGTCCCTTATAACTCTCCCTACAGCTGGATACAGATTTATTAACCCTTTACATTCGAGAGCGTGTTAGTCTGGACTATTAACGCTGTTTACATAGTATTTTTTATGATCACTGTGGCAGCAGGGGTGTGGTCAAGCATCCGTCCGGAGAGAGAGAAAGCGGTAAGGGCACTTACACCTGAGCTAGATTATGTCTAACACCTGTCTCTAATACCAGTGAGCATGGGGAGAGCGGCATATAAGCAGCCACGCCACTGGCAGAGAGGGAGAGAGAGTCTGGGAACAAGAGTCCTGCAGTGAAGCTGAAGTATAGTTGTGAAACTGAAGTCTAAGTGTGAAGCTGGTGAGTAATTGTGAAGTTGATTTATTGTGAAGCTGTAAGCCCAGAAAGCTGCCAATTAAAAGTGTGTGTGGAGAAAACCAGTTCCCCGTGTCCTCCTTCCCTCCTGCTGTAAGGTCTTTTACAATCACCAAATCTTGTATGCCTAATTAGTAACAAGTACTGGGGACCAACAATATGCCAGCTTTGTTCATTTTTCTGTATTTCAGTTGAACAGCTGTTGAAATTGTATTGTATGCTTCGCATTGCTATATCTACCAATAATTGCTTTTAGGTGCTTTTAAGTGATTTTGTCATTTGTTTACATGTATTTATTTTTTCATTCTTGAAATAAACCGAGCGTTTCAGACAGAGGGCCAAACACAGGGTAGAAAAAGGTCATGTAATACTACATTATGACTTTTTCATGCAAAAAAACTTTACCAACATTATAAGTGAATCTCAAAAAAAAAAAAAAAAAAAAAAGCATGACATGACCCCTTTAATAAAAGATGCATTCCTGTTGACTTTTAAATGTCATCAACAACTAAAAATACAACTTGCTTTTGGCGCCACTCATTTTGGACATTTCACCTCAACAACACTTTCAGCTTTTGCCACTGGGGACAGTGCTTTCAAATTTCATTTAGCACAGATACAGACTGATTTCAGCAGAAGAATTTCCACCTGTCACCGAATTCACAGTGTGATCAGTCTGTAAAATTAAGGGGACTTTATTAATTACAGATGCCACTTGCTTTATATTTAGTTATTTATGCAAAGAAAATTATGCATTTTTAAGTATGACTTGAGTGTCCAAAGTGTCCAAATAAGTTTTGTGGCCATGCACACAGCTTATGAGCTGCTTAGAAGGAACACTGATATCACACCAATTAAATCAAAGTCCCTTTTTGTAAGAAGATGCACTAGAAAATATCTAATAAAAAATTATGGCGCCTTATGCAACAGCTTTCTAAGTGTAACCCATAAACGGCTGGAAAGTGTATGACGGGTGGTGTGTGTCATCACTTATCCTGAACATATGATAACATATCATTTTCAGAACACATTCTGAAATGTACATGTAATAAGAAACAAAACAAACTGAAAACTAGAGCATCTTTACAATCATTTACTTACAATGCAAAGCTATAAATGGATGATAGTTAGTTCAGCAAACTTGCATCTTGAAGAAAACGGAAAGTTTTAAATTTAATTTGAATAAATTGTTGTAGGGCCTATATATTTGTACGTGTGTGTGTGTGTGTGTGTGTGTGTGTACATATATATATATATATATAAACTATATAAAAGTAAATACAAAAATAGAACTAATGCGCTCATTTTAATATTTATTTAGACAATATCTTATATCTCTGAGTAGAGATATTTTGAATGTCTGTTATTTACATATAAAAACAAAAGATGTCCTCTATTAAAAATCGATAAATATTTAAATGAAATTAAATATTTTTCTTCATGGAAATCTACATTAAAATTCTCCAATTTAATGTTCACAGAAATCGAAAAACATATACATCTTTAAATAGTTCCACATGACACAACATTTTTGCAAAATTACTGTAAAGAGTGTGCAAAACATTATTACCCTGTTGAAATTATTCTTTTTTTTTAAACAGCCTAAAGTGGTTTGGTGGTCTCAGCTGATCTCCCAGCCTGGCCAAAATAATATATAAGTCATGAAGCTCTACAAAGCGCAAGCTGATAGGTTTTTTGAACATTAACCTGTTAGCCAATCAACTTGCATATTTCATGGCCCAATCTGATAGGTCCTTTGACATTAAATCTGTTTGCCAATCAACTAGGTTACTCCCTCTTTGTCTAGTATTTAAATTGCCTCAGTTGTTTGCTTATAGATGGTTTCACTGAGTTTTCTCTCTAAAACCCTCCTCATCCCCTGCACCACTTGTCTAAATCTGCCTAAATGGGATTTTATGAATACTTAATTGTGCAACAGCAGCATGTCTGTGTATGTTCTAGCAGTAGCAATACTTTCACTTAAACTGTAATTAAACGATCCAGTCCATCTAGTTCCGCAATACTAATTCTCATATCTTGCGTGACTCACTGCAATACTGTAGCAATCCTGCTTCTTACTGCGAAGCGCTGTTCTGTGTTATCACTTGTAGCATGTTATCAAAAACTCAGTGTATTACATTAATAAAAACGGTCCGTTACATGTTATAAATGTGTTGCTTTAGCCTGGTAATTTTCATCTTCTATAGTGAGTGCTGGATTGTCGTACATCTCTAAACTTCTATCATTCTTATTCGATTCCTCTTCATCATCTTCTTCCTTATTGCAACACTTGCAGCAGCAACAGCAGCGTGTTCTGCAGAAGGTCATCGCCACAGTAACATGTTTGTCCCACGGTTTGAGGGAGTGCAGCGGTTTAGGCAGGAAGTCCCAGCTGTGGAGGACTAAGGGCAAGAATCGTGGGCAGCGCTTCTGCATGATGTTCACCACCACAACAAAGACTAACATGACCACCACGGGCACCCCGACCCCCACCAATACCTGCCAGCCTGCAATGGACAGGCCCAGGACCGTGAGAGGCAGGAGGAAGAAGCACAGGAAGAGGTACAGTGCTGCAAACCAGCGGTACTTGGCTGTGCGGTTACCAAGAGCTTTGGCCAATCGAATAGGGACTCGGGTGAAGGGGATGGGGTACCACAGTAAAATACCGCTGATGTTGAAGAAGAAATGACAGAGAGAAATCTGGAAAAACAGATACAAATATTATCATTAATAATTAATAACCATCAAAAACTACGAAAAAGCACCGTAGAAGTACTGAACGTATTCCATGCGACTTGCGCATCTTCTGATGCTTCACATTAGCAATTGTGTGTGGAACAGACTGAATTTTAAGTCATTATTCAATGAAAATACTCATTACACTACATTTGTGGCTCTCAAATCTCATTCAATTAAAATATGGTGCGTCATGACATCAATGACACAAAAAACAAAACAGAGAAACAATGGCATTTGACATCAAACATAGTGCGATTTATTGCCCCGCGGGGATTAATAAAGTTCTAATAATAATAATAATCCATATTTAACTGAACGCAAGTGCAAATATGATTTGAGCACTATGGCGAAGATTTCCAACAAATAACAACTTCAATTTTTGACTACTTTTATTTCATATTGAATTTATGATGCTTTTTGTCATTTTTGAAACATGACAGCCTCAGTCCCCACTATGAATGATGACAGAATTATATTTTTAAGTGAACTATTGCTCAGGTTGGAAACCGGAAACCATTTCCATTCCATTTTTTTTTTTAAATACAGTAACCGAATTATTTTCCGTTAAACACGTATTCTTCCGCCATTGTGGATGCAACACCATACTAAAATACTCTGACAGTGTTTCCTGCAATACCATTCAGAGGCACTGCAACAACGCTATTGAATCTACAGCATGAAACATACAGCGCGACCAGTTTAGTCTGACTCTTTTGAGCCAGTTCTACACCGCAAACAATTATGTTGTCATGTCCAACTTGACATAAACCAAGGATTGTTACTGTAGTATGTGAACTTAAGGCTTGTGAGACTTAAATATCTTTATAGTCGTTCATATGACAATATGTAGTTAAACATATACTTGTGTTGTTATAATTAGTGGTATTTTATAAAACTGAATGAATGAATCAAATATCTTAATTAAAAAGTCTGTGTAAACACACCTTTTGCAAGAATCTGTTCTGTAAAAATCTGAAATTATCTCATCATTTGCCAAAAGCTAGACTCGCTTTACATTAGGTGTCTTTAACTACTATGTACTTAAGCATTTGATACAATGTAATTATTATGTACATACGAGTTGTTGCATTGTACTTACTTTTAAAGTACCTGCATTTAATGACATCTGTAGTTACACTGTTAATCTTACCTCTAACCCTAAACCCAACCCTTACCCTAAACCCTAATCTAAACCCTAACCCTAAACCTACCTGTACCTCAACCTCAGTAGAGGTAAATCTAGTTAGGATTTTTCAGAACACAATGAACTTACACAATAAGCACATGGTATTATATGTATTTTAATGTTAGTAAATAGTACTTAAAGACACCTAATATAACGTTGGACCGTAAATACAGTAAGAACTGCATTTCTTATTTCCAAATATTTCTTTTTAAAAAGTACTAAAAGAATCATTAAGAGAACTGTTAAGGTACCAGAATCATTAAGAGAACTGTTAAGGTACCAGAATCATTAAGAGTAATCAGATTGGGAACCGGAAGCATTACATTTCTTACCATTCCCATCGCTAGCTATTCATTTAAGATTGCTTCAGCACAGTAACAAACCTGTAATGAGTTAGCCAGCGTCTCTCCTGGACTGGCCAAAGCAGCTAGAATCGCAGTGGTTGTTGTTCCAATGTTGGAGCCCAGTGTAAGTGGATAAGCCCTCTCAATGCTAATAACACCAATACCTGAACAGGAAAAGACCACAAACAACAGTGTTAAGTCAGATTAACCTAATTAAACTAAATAAAATCACATTAACCCCACTAAATGAGTCAGGTAATCAATGAAACTGAACTTGTCTATATTAGATATGGAAAAGATGCCTGACTAGCCAGGCCAAACTCATCAATTCAAGCCGTGATTTAGAATATGGTGAACACGCTCAACTAAGCCCCCCAACACTGTAGTCGAGGGGGTCTATCAGCACTAATCAGATTGGTTTCAGCCCACTGGCTGGTAGTCCAGCAGATCAACTACCTAAACCAGTTTGGACCAGTTTTAATTAGCTAGAAACCATGGAAATCCAACAACCATCAGAAGCTGGTTTTAGCTGGATTTTTGCAGCAGGGTTTATACTTCAAATTAAACACATAACTTTATGGAAACACTTTAGAAAAAGGTTGTATTTGCTAAATTAGTTAAATACATTAGTTAACATGAATTAACAATGAACAACCCATTTACAGCATTTATTAATGTTAATTTTACATTATACTAGTACATTATTTAACATTATAAGATCATAAACCTAATGCATATAGTAATGTTAACCAATACAGCCTTTTTGTAAAGTGTTACCAGCCCTGTTTACAAAGCTCATTACACCTGAAAAAGGGATTTTACTTATTTTCTGGGTTACCCATAACTGGGACTTTACCTGTTGGTCACCAATCTAAGCCTTAAGGCTAATTCATCCCCTGCCAAAAAACATCTTAAATCAGCCTAACGTGGTTGGCTGGTCTAAAATAGCCACCAAACTGGTCAGCCCTAGTTTTCCAGCAGGGCCTTCATTTAATGGAGGTCAAAAGGTTTCTGTACTGACCAACTAGCGGGGTGATGGCCGAGGTGAAGACAGAGCTGCTCTGAACAATGAAGGTCATTCCAGCTCCAACAAGCATGGCAAGGTATCCCGTCACCCAGGCAAATGGGAAAGGGAAATCTGTCCACAAATACAGCCATATTAGAAAGATTATGAACAATACTAATGTACTTGAACATTTACAGTAAAATACAATAATAAATAAACAATAATAATCAATGCACATAAGCAATTATAAGCATAAAAAAATGATATAAACCAATGGTTCTCAACTGGTGGATAATGACACAATATTCTGAAAGGGTCATGGACAACAGTAAAATAAATAAAGAAAAATAATAATAAAAAAAACTATGTTTTACACAAATAATAATTCCTTTGAAAAGACACTAAAGAACTGTAAATGCACACCTTTAATTCCTGGGTGCAAGTTTTGGCATAAATATACACAGAACAAAATATAACTGCAGAACACAAAATGGAAGATTATAAGGGGTTCAAGCACGAAGTAATTGCTAAGATTTTTATTATTATTCTTCTGCCCTAAAACTGATTGTGCAACCAAACCATTAGGTCTAGTGCCATGAAACTTTGGTGAATGGTAGTACTCCAGCTGTTATTTATTTTTTTATCCCCTTTTCTACCCAATTTGGCATGCCCAATTCCCACTGCACTCTTATTGCTTATGATGGCGCAGCGACTCACCTCAATCCAGGTGGCAGAGGACGAATCTCAGTTCCCTCTGCTTCTGAGATAGTCAGACTGCACATCTTATCACGTGGCTTGCTGAGCGCGTTATCGCAGAGACTTGGCGCGTGTGGAGGCTCACGCTATTTACCGCAGCATCAATGCATAATTAACCACACGCCCCATCAGTAGCCACCTTATAGCGACCACGAGGAAGGTAACCCACGTGACTCTAGCCACCCTAGCAACTGGGCCAATTGGTTGCTTTGGAAGCCTGGCTGGAGTCACTCAGCACTCCCTGGATTCAAACTTGCGACTCCAGGGGTGGTAGTCAGCGTCTATGCTTGCTGAGCTACCCAGGCCCCCAACATTTTTAAGTTGACTAAAACCACTTAATTTATATTCATATCTACCACATGGAGCATCTGGCAAAACATTTTTAACAGTGTTCACTAAAAAATTCTAACTAAAAATGTGCTTTATGGGTAAAATCTAAATTAACTGGTATGATTCAAATCAAATACTCATCACAATAACATCACTGAATCAACTTGAATGTATTAGGTTACACCAACAAAACCAATTCAAAGGGTTAGATCAAGTAGAAATAGTTCCTTAAGGTAACAATTGCAGGTTACCACTCTGCCCTAAAAAAAAGCAAAATGCAGTTACTACACCAACTCTGAAGTGTTTTTTGATTGTCCAGCCAAATGTGTTGTACACACATATGGAAATGGCCAATTTCCAAATTCCAGTGGCCAAACCTGTCTGTAAAAGAACAGATCATAGTATTGGAGATCTTAATCACCTCATAGGTTAACCAAATTTTGAAAAAACAAACAAACATGTAGTTACTGCATTTTGCCTTTGCACAGCATCACTCACATAAACTATCACTGTGATGCTTGTATGAAAATTCCCTGCAACCCATTAGCAAATTTTTGCGATAGGTGGATGTGAGAATCTATTAGTATATACCTGAGTATACTGTGAAACCAACAGAACGTGCACATACACACCTGTGGCCCTCAGACATACTCAGACTCACATAATGTTCCTGTTCAGCTCATCAGACAACAGGACTGGATCACCTGCGCTGACTATCATATGACAGGATACACGCTAATACGCTTCCAGTCAGGAGCATGACTCCTACAGGAATGTGATAAGGTAGATTTCTGTGTCGGGTCGGTATTGCCACATACATGTTTATAGTGAGAGATCAAATATTTGCTGCGCTTGTCTATGTCTTTATTTTTTTTAGGTAGGATTGGAAATTGACACGTACTGCACATGAATGTGGCGGGGTCTCAAATATTTGCTACGTATGTCTTTGTCTTCGTTACCTTGAAAGAGACGACTTTGAAAAGCATTTGGTGTTGACACATCTTGTTTTCATATACTGCGCACACATCAGAGGTTTATGTTAGCGGTTAGCAGCAGATCTTATCACCTGATGATTATAAACATGTCTCTAGTGTTGACTCACCTGTGTTGAGCACTTTTTTGATGACGACCGCCACCTGACCCTTTAGCATGGAGTTTAGCAACTTGACGATCAGAATGAGACAGGTACAGAGGGCCAGCAATGACAGAGCCAACAAAATCAAACCCACCGCTAGGTCAGGTAGATTAGCGTTCACAAACATATGAGTACCTGAGGAGAAAGATGAGGATAACTCCATGTCAAACCTTAGTGTAATACAAGACAAGCTTCATAAAACAAATGGGATTAGCTAATTTGGGAACTTTGGTGACCAGTGTACCAGCTGAAACAGCTGTATCTGTCCTAATATGGTTTGCTGGTCTTAGCTGGCCACCAGGCTAGTTTCCACTTGTCAGGCTAATGAGGTTTGATGGTTTTAGAGAGGTTTTGGGCATCTGTCATCCGACCAGACTAAGAAACCAGCTAAAAACCAGCTTGGTCAGGCTGGAAGGCTAGCTAGACCAGTTGAAAACCAGCTTGGTCAGTCTAGGAGACTGGCTCTACCATCTTAAACCTGCTAAAACCATCTTAAGGCTTGTTTAAAATTGTATTTTCAGCAGGGGCATAGATCAACTAAAGTTAATGCTAATTTCTACAAGAGGTAGACAATATATCGGTTTTTACCGATTAATCGGTGCCGAAAGTTGCTTTTGTAACTATCGGTTAATGGCAAAAGTCTTTGCCTATAATTGCAGAATTTTATTTTTATTTGTATTCCTCTATGGCCAGAGCTGGAGGGTTCTACAGTTAGAACACTTAGTTATACAGTACAGCAGTGGCCTCTAGAGGTGAAATAAAAACAATCACGTAAGGATTTGCTGGATCTAAATCTGTCATCATTGTCAATATTCATCCATATTTATATCCTCACTTCAATACACATTTTGTTATTTTGATTAGATAATCAAGTGTTTTAAATTGAAGCAAGGGCATACAAAAAAAAAAAAAAGTGAAAATATAGAAATGCACCCCGCCAGCACATACACTGTGTCTCCAACTTTATTTCTTGTGAGGAACAATAAGTCTTATTCCTCAATAAACCCCATCTGGTGAATTATACAAAGCTATTCATCTGGTGAATATATAGGCTATAAATTAATATAATTTTGTATATACCTAAATATAGAGCATTTTAGTCTCTGTCATTGCAAAATAAATGTCTGGTGTGTTATTGGCTTGTTTTTAATTGAAAGGCCCACGTTATGCAACAAATCTGAATTTTCTTTCTGGTTATTATTGGGATTTTGGTTGACTAATAAACTACATCTGGGTTTTTTATTTTATTTTGGACTCTTGTAGCTTACAGTATACAGTGCCAAGTCATCATACCATGTCAAAATCCTTATCGTTTGTCACATTACACCCTGGAAAAATAAATAAATTAAATCTAACCTTTTAAAGGCATAAAAGGGGTAAAACTGTGGAAAGGCACAGGTTAGAAGAAGGGTACAAAATGTTTTCAAAGGTTTCTATCCCTCTGAGTACCATTCAGAGCAGCCTAGATCGGGCCATCCCTCCAAACTGGAATACCGTGCCAGGTAGACACTGGGCAAAATACACTATCGGTCGATCTCTAGTTTCGAAAGAATGCCCACAAACTGCCCATGGACAATGTGATGCATATTGTACACTAAAATAGCAAGAGCTGAGGAAATCCACCAGTTCTAATCTGATTGGCTGGTCACTACACAACTTCTGTCATGTCTAGAATGGACACTCTCTTACGAGAGTCGCATTTGCTGTTACTAAAGTTAATGTTAGCATTAGGTTTAGGGGTATGGTCAAAGTTAGGATTAGGGTTAGATTTAGGCATAGGTGTAAGGTTTCTGAGGGACTCCAAATAAACACAATTAACAATGAATTTTATCAGTTTCCTGGGAAACAATATATCAAAGTTTATAAGTTAGCAGGCTACTTAAATAAGTGCTTGAAAGTAACCAATAGCCGCTTAATTTACAGTTTGGGAAGTTTATGGTATCAAGTTTTTAAGGCAGTTTATGGGAAGCAAACAAGATCCACTACAACTGTATAGTCCACATCCTTGGCAGAGTTATGTCCATGAAATAGCTGGAATTTATAACTTTTGGACAGACAAACAATCTAACCATGTCCATAATTTTCCATTTATTTCTTTACAAAGTCAATGTTTTCCATTTATTTCTTCTGTGTTACCTGTACAAAAGTTTGTGAAAACTGCTATGTCATTATTTCAATAAGATACCACTAGGCTTGTTGCCATTATTACATATTACATACTATTCTGGTAACCACGATTATTGTGCACTTCAAATTACAATCACATTCTATACTATCTAAATAAGGACATTTTAAGCGAATATAGAAATGCCATGAATGGAACTTTTTTGTGTCTCATTTTCCGATGTTATTGCATTATGTGAGCACTCCAAATGAACTCCAACCATCTCAGTGAACAGCAACACAGACCACACTCAGAGCAGCTCCTGAAAAGCACGTGAGGATTAACCACTTTGAAGCGGTGTAATGCACGCACCATCCCGCAAACATATAAGCAAGGGTTTTGATACTGAAAGCAAAGCACTCTAGTTTCACTTTAATTTACCACTTCTCTAATAGCAAGTGTTCTTCGTCATTGCAGGTTCATACCCGCAGTGTAAATAACACGCAGTAGCAAAGAGGGGGAGGCGCCCGCTTACTCTGTTACTGTGGAGATGACAGACGAAGAAATATATGAAATATAGAAGTGGCTGGTCATTTTATATTGTATAGATTACCAAAAATGTTCTGTAACTTCCCAGTCCAGGAACTCACGAGTGGTGCTATTTGAAGATCAGAGTATCAGAATCCTCTTTCACAGTTGAAGTACTACAGAATGATCAAATACTCTGTGAAATCCACTGAACCAAGACTGGAATTTCAACATCGTATCTAAGCACTCAAAAGTTTAAATCCACATTGATTTTAATCAACCAAATTCAAACCGAGAGCTAAAGCCCTCCTGCCAGATTGGCTGGGCCTCATTGTTCAGGTGCAATGGCCCCAGGTGCCCGAGGCTGTCATGAAGAAAAGCCCCATTGAAAGGGTAGAGTCAATGGAGGAGGTGTGGGGGAAAGGTGAAGCTAAGATCTCTCTCAGCACTTAAGAGAAGCCATTGTCCTGCTGGCAGTTGAAGGGAATCATGGTCTATGGCTCAGAGCTGAAATAAGTGAACTATGTAACAGAGGCTTCAGCTTCTGTTGATCCAGGTAATGTGCAGGTTCCCACAAAGCCAAGTCAAACAAAGCGCAAGCACTCACATTTTTTCAAGTTAATAGTTTCTGTCTGGTTCTGCTGAGTCCAGGTCACATTGTCCTCCATCCAGCAGAGGGCGTCAGGGGTGCAGTTTGCGATTCCAGGGACTGTGATATTCACAAGGTTCTGAAACGAAAAATAAAAATACTTCTTTAGACACAAACCTCACAGTTCTGCTAAAAAATCCATCTTAAGCTGGCTTGCTGGTCTTAGCTGGTCAGGCTAGTTTCCTTTGCTGGTTTTATAGGGGTTTTAAGGACTTCTCAGGCTGGGACACCAGCTTACACCAGCAAAACAGCTATGTTTTTTTTTTCTTCAGCAGAGCGAGAGTGAGAATTATGAAGTTTTTGACTTGGCTGTTATTGAATACTGTAATTACATTAGATATAGAATGCATTATGCTGTATATAGACTTTATTATATATCATACTAATGTTTGATACATCAAAAAACAAAAACAAGGAGCAGGTCATTTAGATGTTCCAAAAAGATGCCTCCTAAGATTTGCATTTTGGTCAAACTCTATTGAAAGTACACAGCAAGGTAGCTCATTAGATTTTGTTAGAACAGATGCAACTGTTATCTTTTAAGATATGGCAGGGATTTAGATAAAAGGCTTAACCTGTATCTGTACATAGACCCTAAGTTTATCTTTTGAAATTCCAATCAGTTTGATAAATCATACTGTATGTACTCAGGCTATAACAGCCTCATCAGGTGACTCATGGGAATTATTACTTGGGCTTCCGGACTCATTAACCCATTTTCACATTCCTCACCGTCACTTTTTCCGTTTTGCACCAGATCTTAATCAGACTTTTGTTACGAGCAGCGGGATCACCAGTCGCAATGCCACTGATAACAGAGCTGTCCAGCTGTAAAAAAAAAAAAAAAAGAGAGTATAAAAACAGTGTTTCAATAACAGTATCAGGATCTAATGACGTGAAGTTGAGGTCATGTAACATTTCAATTGATGCGTGGGCACACTGTCACAGTTTTATATATCGACTATTTTACAACTACTTTGAACAGAAAGGGTATTAACCTCGTGCGACCCCCGCGTCCACATGCGTGGACGTTGTATTTTGGTTTTCGCTATACGCAATGTATCATTTAATTTAAACCGACTGATCTCAGTTCAGGAGACTCTTTGCTGTCAGTAAAGGGTTAAACATTTGACACACCGAGTCATGTGACCAAACAACATCACGTTGATCACAGCGGAGTTTGTCTTTGGGAGAAACACCAACAAAACTACATCTGGTAAGAAAACTAATAAAGTTTTTACATTGAAACCTGTTTGAGTCAAAAGATTAGAGTCTCTAGTTTCATCCGATATGCCATTTTAAAAATTCCATCAATTTATCATGAAATGGCACACTGTAAAACACAATGACCATATATGTGGATTATAGTTTCTTTACTCAGTTTCAGTTAAAATATCTTATATTCTCTGTGCATTATCACATTGTGAATCAATGGATGCATCCAGAAGCTGGAAAATTTAGTTTTCAAAGGCTTTATACGAAGTTAGGATGAAAATAAGTTGGATTTCAAACTGTTCTGAGACCAGTGCAGACAAACAGCACACTGGGGGTTAAGTCATTCACTAAATAGGGGCAAGGAATCATCCTGTAGCTCTCTATGCAGATAAGTGCATTCAATCCAAACTTCCTTTTTAAAGTTCAGTTTCAGGCTGCAGATGATGTTTGGACCACTCAACATGTTTGGCAGACATGGGACAATGATAATCAGTACATAGATTCAGAATTTATAATGTTTAATTTAATTTTAATATGGTTGGCAGTGATTGGATGATGCTGGCCATTAATTTAAATCAGAATTATTTATGCTAATTTCTGATGTAATGTCTATAACATCTCAAAAACATGAATAACCAACACTCCTGAAAACATAATAAACAATTTGATAAAAAAACTATAAAAAAAAAAAAATCTGACTTTCTATCGCTTGATATTATTTAAAAGGTCACAACTTAGTCCAGCTGTCCACATATGTGAACATACATTTTTAGGAAAACTATTTGGTCTACAACAAATGTTTTTTTGTTTTGTTTTGTTTTTTTGCATGTTTCTTAGGGGCTACTAGTTTCAAATCAAAAAGGGGAATGGAAAATGCACATAGCAGTCGCGTTTGTGTCTCAGACATTATTCAGTGACATATGGATCCGTGGATCTCGCCTTTAGACACATAGAACGGGTTAAACCAAACTTTTACTCTCAACATACAGTGAAAGGACCTCTGTGCTAATAACTTCTTCTACACTACACTACTCAATCACTGTTGAGTGAAATCTGAAAATTTTCTAGCTAGCCAGTGGCATTTTTATTTGCATAGCATGAGATTTGGTTGCACATGCAAGTGATTTACTTGCATTATAGAGGGTTGCCACATAGAGTGAAAGATTGTTCTTGGTATTTAAGAATCGATTTCGAGATCATTCAAACAAAGATCACAATGCATTGGAAAATCGATATTTTTACCCAGCCCTGTTTTGTTCTGATGCCTAATTCACTGTTGAATAACGAATAATAATCTTGGCTTTTGGTTTGCACCATCATATAAAATCAAAATAAACTGAAAAAAGAAAATAATCAAATGAAATGAAATTGCAAAGTATTTAATATTCTGGAATTTCCAAAAATTGTCATTACTACTTGGTTATGTAATTTACAAAACACTTGTGGGTTGAATTTCCAGCAAAAATCACTATGTGTGATATATTGTGTATACTGTTAGATTTTGGTCATACCTCTTATCCCCCTATTGCCTGGTTAAGATCAGTGGTTGATAAGACAAACTGACCAACAGCCTCACATGGATATAATTCAAGACCATTGACACTGACTCACCTGAATGATGTTCTTGGTGAGGGGTACAGTGATGACCTTCAGCAGATCTGGAGCATCTGCGCCAGTTTGAATGTTAAAAGAATCAATGATGAGTTCTGTGAGCCTGTAGAGGTACCCTGATGCCACCTCGAGAGGCAACAACACCAGCACTGACAGCCAGTTAAAGAAGTCATGGACCGTGGCACCAGCAAATGCCCTGAGGTAGACAAGAGTAAATAACAAATGTAGGGCCCTATCAAATCAGTTTAATTTTTTTTCCAAATTCCATTTTATTTTTTCCCAAATTCCATGTTTTCCGTTTTATTTTCTCTGAATTACGAGTTTTAAAGTTTCATTACATTTTATCATTAAAATAAACATCAAATCAAATTAATTAATTGAATTTTAATAAAATTAAAACAGAACAATTACTTTTTAACATACCATTGCATTATTTTTTATTACATGAAGAGTGTCTATGCTGATCCTCACAGCACAATCCAAAACCCAGAATTGGAGTTTTTATTATTATTATTATTATTATTATTATTATTATGGTCAAATACAGTGCTGCACAGTAGAGCATCACAGTATTAATGAAAGCAGTGATGAAACACTTATTAATACACACACAGAGCACACGTGATGTTAATCATGTGGATAATGTATAAGTAGCGGCTTCTCACATTCACTTTCTGTTGAAGCTTATGCAGACCGTATAGGCTATTTATTTAATTAAATCTCAGCCTTTTGTGGTTTAATCATCACACTAAGACATATCATGATTTTAATTTGATTAATTGTACATTTATACATGAATTTCATCCCAGTTATGTCAAATTCTGTGACATTCCATGTTTTAAAGTTAATTCCGTTTTTATCAATGGATTCTGCAATTCTGTCAATGTTTTCCGCATTGCGAAAATCATAGGGCCATAAAAATGCAATTTGTTGTCATATGTAAAGCATGAAAGAAAATGATGCACTTTTGCTGCTGTGCAAAATAATTACAAGATCTGCTAAACATGACTGTGTTTAGAAAGTGTTTGATAAGGCAAATGTGCAGATCCACAGTCTTTATAACATTACACTGAAAAACATGTTATTACATATACATCATTATGTTATAATAGCAACATTGTTTTAATGCATTTAACTTAATATTTACACTTTAGGTTGTTATTAATAAAACTTCGCTGATTTTATATATTTTCTGTTTTAACTTGATTCATAATTTTGTCACAATTTTGATTTTATTAAAGATTTTTTTGTTTTATTTAAATTTTGCACTTTTTTTTTCCACACAGAAGATCGACAGGCTGCTTCCGAATGTTCATGTACCCACAATCGTGAGTACCGCATTTTCGCTTTAAAATTACATTTCTACTCCGCTGATGGTTAGGTTTAGGTTTGGGGTTTAGGTTAGGGGGTTAGACTGTTTTACATCTCGCTTTTGGCACCACCATGTGGACACTGACACCTAGCGGCTTGGATGCAGCATTATTTAAACGCAACAGTTTTCAGTTACTGATGCCATTGTAAAAAATATTCACTATTCACAGTCAGCCATGATTAATTTAATCAATGTGTGAAAGTGTCAAATAACAGGATGGTTACTGAGATTAAGCAGCAGTATTCAGCTGGTCATGTGATTTTAACATGGCAGCCCCCATGTGCGGACCCTCTCTATGTAGAATAAAACAGCTTTTATAAGGTTCCTGATATGACTGGAGTCTTCATTTTAATGTGAGTGCTCGTGATTTTCTACATATATTGCAAAACTATAATTAATTTCTTTAGGAGTTAAACTTTTTTAATGAGGAAAAAATGACTGAGTGCACCTTTAATTTGTGTTTAGTGTACATGAAAATAATTTGCTTAATTGGGTTTACCTGCGAAACTCATTGCGGTCTCCTGCCTGCATCACAGCAACAATGGTATTTGTCACAGAAGTGCCGATATTGGCGCCCATTATGATTGGCACTGCAGACTTCACCTCCAACACTACAAATCATGATGATAAATATCAATCTAACACCTACCTTTTCATTGTATAGTTCATTTTTTTGTGAGTTCATATTGCACTGCAAAAATGTTTTGTCATGTAACCTAAAAATACATTAAATGTATTGGTTTTGTTCTAGTCAATAATATTACATGTCAAATCAAGTAAAATTACCTCCTTAAGGTAACAACTGCACATTTTACTGTTTACAGTATGGATATCTATTTCTTTTTTGGTACTTTATTGCAATGTGTGCTACTGTTCAGCCTTTTTACATTATTATTGAACGTGGCAATGCTTATCATGTGGGGGAGATATCTAAAGTATATGAGCCGTGAGATAGAGAGACTCACGTCCAGATGACACCATGCTGACCACAATGGAGGAGGAAGTGCTGGAGCTTTGAACCAGAACAGTGACCAGAACTCCAATGACCAGTCCAGCCACTGGGTTGGACAGTACTGCATTGTCCTGGAAGATATCACCAGCTGCCTTTCCTGGGCATCATGACAAAACACAAAAGCTATGCTGCTCACTGTGTCTAGAATATCTATTTTTGTTCACAGATAAGAAATGTCTATTACATATTAACCCTATAAAACTGGTGTGCAGTTTGATAGGCCATCATTTGTTGAAGTATCTGTTTATCCATCTTTAACCTACTTTTCCATCTTTCATCGTTTGATATAGGTTCTATATTGTACTACAGTATTGTATAGTATTTTTGATGTTTTGATAGTTATATAATATATTATTAAAATTCTACACTCACTGAGCACTTTATTAGTTACACTATGGACCTAATAAAGTGCCCGACGTGGTCTTGTGCTGTTGTAGCCCATCCGCCTCAACGTTTGATGTGTTGTGCGTTATGAGATGCTATTCTGCTCACTACAACTGTACAGAGTGCTTATCTGAGTTACTGTAGACTTTGTCAGTTCGAACCAGTCTGACCATTCTCCACTGACCTCCCTCATCAACAAGGCGTTTCTGTCCACAGAATTGCCACTCACTGGATGTTTTTTGTTTTCAAAATCAAAATCAAATCACTTTATTTTCACTCAACCATACACACAAGTGCAACAGTGGGTGAAAGTCTTGGGTGCAGTTCCGAGCAACATAGCAGTCATGACAGTGATGGCACCATTTTGGCACCATTCGGAGTAAATTCTAGAGACTGTTGTGCATGAAAATCCCAGGAGATCAGCAGTTACAGAAATACTCAAACCAGCCCATCTGGCACCAACAATCATGCCACGGTCCAAATCACTGAGATCAATTTTTTTTCCCCCATTCTGATGGTTGATGTGAACATTAACTGAAG
>NC_059372.1:40510430-40617930 GCF_019703515.2 Myxocyprinus asiaticus
AAAAATGCTGGATTTTGCGCTGAAATACCACACACAAAAGTGGTGCAACTGTTTTGTGAATTTGCCCCATGCTCTCTCTTTGTCTTCCCTTCTTGTGGAAAAGCATAGCAGAGTGTGTTTGTAGGTCCCTGTGTTCACCACATAATCTCTGGACACTTCCCAGACACTGCATCAAACACAAGAGAGTGGAATTAAATTGTTGCTCTTTGGAGTTGGAATCTCCTCTATGGTAATGTTGGGCTTTCCAGCAACCACTAATAATCCTCAGGGCGGCGGGCTGGCCGTGTTTTCCCCGTGGTCTCTCATTGGCTCTCTCAAACAGCTTCCTGATGAGGGTATGAGAGAGAGACAATTCCAGCACTGTTTTCTTTTACAGAAGGATGAAAGTATGGAATTCCGACACTGGGATTATGTGCTTGGCCCGGCAACCGAGACCATGAGAGATAAAACATGAAAAATTCAAATAAATTACTTGAATCTGTCTAATTCATAAAAGACAGCAGGATCAAACTTCCACCTCTTTAAGAGATGAAATTGAAGGAAAAGGAATCCGAGTGAGAAAAATTCACAAATTTCCCCGGATGGTTGGCTAGACATGGAGGCACTATAAAATCACACAGCCAGAGGAAAACGTCAGGATAAATGTTTGCTTTGGCCTAACGTTGAGCCATGGTGAATATGACTTTAGAATGGTTTGGAAAAAATAATTTCTGTCTTTGTTGATGTAATTGTCTTGTCGCATTACATGAATGCACCATGTTTGATACAGAGTATTGTTTGGAAAGATCTGTGGAGGATGAAGTTAGTGAGGTCAAAAAATAGCTTTCATTCAGTCATTGTGTCTACAATCTATCTTAAAAGGTGATGTGAGTTTATCAGTAATTTGGCAGAATGGTTTTGATTTTAGGTACATGAATTTTCAGCAGGGACTGAAAACTAAATGTTTTTCATTTTGGTTTGTTCTGAGGAAAAACTGTATTTTTTCGTTCCGGTTCAAAAGTTCTGCAGAATCCTTTCCAAATGGTTACTGGTTAGAGCAAAATAAAAGAACAGTTAATAACATTCTTTTTAAATTAAACAATTATGCAAAGAAATGTGTGATGCAGCAATTTCCTTCAGGTTCAAAGCACATGTTTAATTTTTAGGGCAACATGAAGTTATATAATTCCAAAAATATATTGTGATAAACCCTTTGGCCTTTAGTTTCATCAAAACATTATCAGAACAAAATTAACTGATTATAGCCAGTTTTCAGCATTTAAAAATAAAGTTTTCACTCTGGAACAATTGAAAATCACTTTGTTTCCGGTTTTTGGTTACATTCTGCTAAAAATTTCATTCATTTTCGGTTTTCGTTCCTTGATCCCTGATTTTCAGGAGCAACATATCGGTTTTCTGTGTCATCATGTTGCTTTAAGTAAATGCAACATTATATAAGTAATGTTTTCTGGTATATATTGCTTCTAGATATAAAAAAGGTTTGTAAAATACTACTTAGCAATACTTTATCCACAGTGTACCATTGTAATATCACTGTAACACAGGACCTCAAGTTGCTTATTGATTTTATACATTGATGGCAATAGCAATACAATGAAAGAGAAAAATGATCAATCAATAACCATGATCAATAATCATATATGAATGATTATTCTGACATACTTTGAATTGCACTGGCTGAGTGAAGCCATTCCGGACAGCGCGTTACATCTGCCAGGCTTCCAGCTGTTCAGAGCGGATCGCATTGCAGAGTTAACGGGGAAAACGAGAGGCGGTGGAACATGCTTTTACATAAATGAAAGTTGGTGTACAGATGGAACAATGTTAAAGAAGATGTGCTGTCCTAATTTTGAAGTGTTCTTTATTAACTCTAAGCCTTTCTACTTACCGCGGGAGTTTTCCTAGATTACTCTGGTGAGTGTTTACATCGCGCTAAACGTGTGTTTGAATGCCGCGCTGCAACAGCTGGCTGACTGACTCAGTTATTATTATTCTTGGGGATTTTAACAAAGTAAACCTCACACGTGAACAGCCTAAATACACATTACATGCCCAACCAGAGACAGAAATATATTGGATCATTGCTACACAACAATAAAGGATGCATATCGTTCTGTCCCTAGAGCAGCTTTGGGAATCTCTGATCACTGTCTGGTTCATCTTCTTCCAAACTACAGACAGAAACTAAAATCTGCTAAGCATGTAGTAAGGTCTGTAAAGAGATGGACAAATGAAGCAGAGCTGGAACTACAAGCCAGCTTTGACTGCACTGATTGGAGTGTTTTTGAGGCTGCAGACACCAATCTGGACGAGCTCACATATACTGTTACATCATATATCAATTTCTGTGAAGATATGTGCATCCCTACTAGGACTAATTTAACGTTTAACAATGACAAACCATGGTTTATAGCAGAACTCAGGCAGCTTCATCAGGCCAAAAAGGATGCTTACAGAGGTGGGGATAAAGTCTTGTACAATCAGGCCAGGAACATGCTGAATAAGGAAATCAGAGTGGCTAAAAGAAGATACTCTGAGAAGCTGAAAAACAAGTTTTCAGCTAACGACCCTGCATCAGTGTGGAGTGGCATGAAACAACTTACGAATTGCAGGACTCCTACCCCCAACCCTGTGGTGGACCAACAACTGGCTGATGACCTGAATGTGCTCTACTGTAGATTTGAAAGGCCCAATCTCACACCCCACACCTGCTCTGACCTTCACTTCACACAAACACCAACACCTCCTGCAGCTCCCCTCCTCCCCCCTCCTGCTACTCAACCTGCACTTAAGATCTGTGAAGATGATGTGTGCTGTGTCTTTCGAAAACAAAAGATAAGGAAAGCACAAGGCCCAGATGGCGTTTCACCTGCATGTCTTAAATCCTGTGCTAACCAGCTGGCCCCCATCTTCACACTGATTGTCAATAGATCACTGGAGCAGTGTGAAGTTTCCTGCTGCTTCAAACACTCAATCATCATTCCTGTCCCAAAGAAACCAAAAATCTCAGGATTAATATCTACAGACCTGTCGCCCTGACGTCTGTGGTCATGAAGTCATTTTAGTGACTGGTGTTGGCCCACCTGAAGGACATCACTGGACCCTTTCTAGATCCCCTTCAATTTGCTTATCGAGCAAACAGGTCTGTGGATGATGCAGTCAACATGGGATTGCATCATGTCCTGCAACATCTGGACAGACCAGGGACATATGCAAGGATCCTTTTTGTGGACTTCATTTCGGCTTTCAACACCATCATCCCAGCTATTCTCCGGACTAAATTACACCAACTATCTGTTCCCACACTATCTGTCAGTGGATTACCAGCTTTCTGATGGACAGGCAGCAGCTTGTGAGACAGGGGAAATTCACTTCCAGCATCTGTACAATCAGCACTGGTGCCCCCCAGGGATGTGTGCTCTCCCCACTACTCTTCTCCCTCTACACCAACGAATGTATCACCAAGGACCCCTCAGTCAAGCTCCTGAAGTTTGCAGATGACACCACTGTCATCGGCCTCATCCGAGATGATGATGAGTCTGCATACAGAAGGGAGGTTAAACAGCTGGCTGTCTGGTGCAGTCAGAGCAACCTTGAGCTGAAGAAACTCAAAACGGTGGTTGTGGACATTAGGAGGAACACCCCAGCACTGTCCCCCCTCACCATTCTAAACAGCACTGTGGCAGCAGTGGAGTCATTCAGGTTCCTGGGTACTACCATCTCACAGGACATGAAGTGGGAGACCTACATTGACTCCATTGTGCAAAAGGCCCAGCAGAGGTTGTACTTCCTTCGCCAGTTGAGGAAGTTCAACCTGCCACAGGCGCTGCTGATACAGTTTTACTCAGCAGTCATTGAGTCTGACCTCTGCTCTTCGATATCTGTCTGGTTTGGTTCAGCTATGAAATCGGATATCAGAAGACTACAAAGGACAGTTCGGACTGCTGAGAGGATTATTGGTTGCCCCCTGCCCTCCCTTCAAGAACTATACACTTCCAGAGTGAGGAAAAAGGCTGGACAAATCACTCTGGACCCCACTCACCCTGCCCACTACCTTTTTGAACTGTTGCCTTCTGGCCGACGCTTCAGAGCTCTGAGTTTTTTCCCTCAGGCTATCCTTCACATGAACAGTTAAAACTGCCCCATTGAGCAATAATTAATGTGCAATATACAGCTTAGTCTTTTTATATTATCCAACACATCCAACCTCTTCTGCCATTACATTGCCTTGCACTGCATATAACTGATTTGTATTTAGATTTGCATTACGTGCACTACTATGTGTATGTGTGAATGTATGTATGTGTGTGTCTGTGTGTGTATGTATATATGTGTGTATATATACACTACTGTTCAAAAGTTTAGGGTCACTTACTCATTCTTTATTTGTTATGCTTTTTTTTCTTCACATTTTAGAATAATAGTGAAGTCATCACAACTATGGAATAATATAAATGGAAATATGGGAATTCTGTTGTGACTAAAAAAATCCAAAATAAATCAAAACTATGTTATATTTTAGCATCTTCAAAGTGGCCACCCTTTGCCTAGATTTTGCAGACATGTACTCTTGACATTTTCTAAAACATCTTCTTGAGGTATCACCCTGGGATGCTTTTTAAACAGTATTGAAGGAGTTCCCATCTATATGCTGGGCACTTATTGGCTGCTTTAATTTATTATTTGGTTATTATTACATATGTATATGTATGTATATGTATATGTGTGTATGTGTATATAAATATATTGTTTATTGTGTATTCTTTATATACTTTATTTTCTTTTCAATATTTATTTATTTTTTATTCAATTTTTTAATATTTTGCTGTTTTGTATTGTTGTGCACTGGAAGCTCCTGTCACCAAGACAAATTCCTTGTATGTGTAAGCATACTTGGCAATAAAGCTCATTCTGATTCTGAATTGTCTAGTCATTCTTTATCCAACCACTAGGGGCACCAGCAGTTAGGTATAACCTGCACACTGTATCAGACAATGTTAAATACGGAAAAATATATCACTGCTACCCGCTTTTCTTCTTGATTTATCGCTCTCCTTTTCTCTTCCTTTCCGTGGTTTTGGGCCTGGGTTTCCCTGCTTGGCACCACTCCCTGTTTTCCCATGCAAACACACATCTTATCTTAGATTCCCAACCCACAGGATTCAATGTGGACAGCCATACTTTACATTCCGAGGGTCAGGAAAGCATCCCACGCTACCTGTTACTGTGGTGATGTTGGTTAATGATACTCCTGGACTCAGGGTGGAGACCAGTGTCAGCATACACACACACACACACACACACACACATGCATATATACAGAGGGGCACAGGAAACCAGTGTACTCATAAAAAAAAGAATAATTAGAAACACATACATAGACTGTGATACTGCTGTGTGTGTGTGTGTGTGTGTGTGTGTGTGTGTGTGTGTGTGTGTTGTAATTCCAGGACGTTCTTGGGTGTTTCTTCAACTATGGGCATTTTATTCCTAACAGTTTTCTGTTTTTGTCTATTTGTTAAAGATCATATTAAAGACTTTGAAACTTGTTTTCTTCTTTTTTTAATCATGCATTTATTTTTACTACTTTTCAAATACCTTTAATGTAAATTTGATTGTTCTATTTTCTTGTCCCAGACTTTAATTTTAAAATATGACAATGCAAAATGAATATAAAAAAGTGAATTGTTACGTTTTATTCTGTCAACTACAGTATTTAACTATTACTATGATAGTCTAAACAAAAAGTGAAATAATCATAAACCATTTCAATATTTATTATGTGAACATTATTTATAGCAATTTATACACAAATATTGCCTGTTACCTTCAGTTGTGGGGTCATTTCCATCACGACCAACAATTTTGCCACTATATTTTTTCTCAAAAGAGAGTATAGTTGGTTACCAAGTTTGAGCTTAAAATGAAATGAGATAAACTAAGAAAACATGGGAAAATCAAGGTAAATATCACTTGTGAACAAAATATTTTATTGTCCATTTCCGGTGAAGCTGTAATTTTGTCAAATTATGCAAAAACTGTGAAAATATTGGTAACAATTGTTAAGGATTTATAAAGAGGTTCATTAATGACTAGGTACGGTTATGTTAAAAAAGATATGTAGGTATGTAAAAATACTCACTTTTTTGCAAGTCACTCTTGTTATTCATGTTGTTATAACTGCAAATAAATGATTTATAATGCATTTGTAAATGACTTATTAGTGATTAGATAACCCCTTTATAACCCCTTAACAAAGGGAATATTAATTTAAAGTGTTACCAAAAGTTCATTTAATTGTGAGTATTTAGGATACAAAAAAAAAAAAAAAAGATAGCTATGAAATTAGCCTTAACAAGCCATTTATTGTATTTCAAAACTCTTTAAAATATAATTTCCACCACTAAATGAACAGTGATTTGAGATGTGGTGGAAATTAAATTTGTTAGTACTTTATTATGAACACCTATACACCTACTTATTTATGAGATTGTGGCAGTAGTGCAATGCATAAAATCACGGTCAGGGGTTCAGTTAATGTTCACATTAACCATCAGAATAGGGGAGAAAATTGTATCTCAGAGATTTGGACTGTGGTATGATTGTTGGTGCCAGACGGGCTGGTTTCAGAATTTCTGTAACTGCTGATCTCCTGGGATTTACACACACAACAGTCTCTAGAGTTTACTCAGAATGGTGCCATAAACAAGAAACATCCAGAGAGCGGCAGTTCTGTGGATGAAAACACATTGTTGATGAGAGAGGTCAAAAGAGAATGGCCAGACTGTTTCGAGCTGACGGAAGGTTACGATAACTCAGATAACCCCTCTGTGCAATTGTAGTGAGCAGAATAGCATCTCAGAATGCACAATATGTCGAACCCTGAGGCGAATGGGCTACAACAGCTAAAGACCAAGTTAGGCATTTTATAAGGACCATAGTGTATATCCACTGTTATATTCACTGGACATTGATAGTAGACAAATTCAGTTAGTGAGAGTGTTTTAAGACAGTTTATTTTCTAAACGCACATAGTTGAAGAACCACCCTCTCACAGCCTGCTGTAGGTGCGTGTGTGAGGGTGTCTTGGCCATGGGTTCGGTTGCCAGCGTGGGTTGACACATTTTGGTATGTTCCGTTACGCCCGTGGGGGTTGCTGCAGTAACTCCTGTTCCCAAGGGAATGCAGCCAGGCTTGGGCCGTCAATGTAGGAATTTTGGGAAGGTTGAGAAGCCGGAGAGAGATAAACAGAGGGAGCAAGATAGAGCCACAATTTGGAACAGATTATACAGATACTGATTCAGCAAAACATAGGAACCTCACACCACTTCAAAACCTCACAGAGAACTTTCTCATACACACACGCCCTCACAGCTATGCAGATTACACTGGGTAAATCACTCAAAAGTGTGTATGAAACTGAGTCTCCGCAGTTCAAGACAGGGTAGAATTGAAATGTAGAAAGGGTGTAAGAGAGAGCAGTTTACACACTGAAGTGGTCTGAAAGCAGTAGACAGTCCACTAATAGATCTTGACTAATAGACAATCACCTCCCACATCTGAGTGAAAGAGGTTCAGTGTCATTAAATATCCCCTACATTTTAAAATATTTACTATTTAACTAATGGATGTCACACTAGACTTTTAATTTGATCTCAATTATCTTTTTGTAAACTTCCTGGTCTTCTGCCTCATTCTCTTAGCTTGAAATTGGTGGAAATTAGGTGTGTGTAGATTTTTTATTGAGAATCTCTGTCCATCACAAAAGTATTAAATGTGCTGTAAGTGATTTTAGCTGTTCTGGAACTTCCACCAGACTAGCCATTGAAATAGCCACGTCCCTTCTTTCCAAAACTCAGCACTCCAAAAACATGCACATACACAAAAGCACACTAGAGACCATTGTGTTGGAGCAGATGGTGGGTAGGGGCCCCCCTGAACATTTGTCTGTGCTGATTTCTTAGTCCCTATTATGGTAATGTTTAAGGGTAGGTGTAGGGGTGGCTATCAATTGGTCAGCCGGGGCCAATAGCTTCAGACCTCGAGTCGCGAGACCAATATTTGCATTCCCACCATCAGGCCAATAGCCCTGCAGCATTGCCCTAAAACCTGCCCTTAATATGCCGCCCTGGTGCCAACATCACACACCCCGCCTATTTTATAAGCAAGAGGGAAACTCAAGCTGAGGTATCAGACTCTGGAGACTAGCTAGCCTTCGAAATGAAAATAGTGGAGACTGTTTGCTTATTTTGGTCTTTGTTTGGTGGAAAGTGAGACCTGACTCAGCAAAACTCTGCCTTTGAAACTGACACTGCCTCAGTCCCCAGTTTGTCTTCTTTGACCCAAGGGTAATCTTTGGGCCAAAGGCGCTTGACCGTTAGCCTTGAGAAAGCCACAGGAGGCACGATGAAGCCCTGGAAGTGACAGTAGGAATGCAACTGGCCCTGACACGCAATAGAACACTCTCATTTGGCCCGATAGGGGAAATGGGGCTAATGACTCCCTAATATGGTTAGGGGTGGGTGAAGAGGTGGGCTTTTGGGATAGGGACCAAACAGGTAGCAGGGAGTCAGATTTTGGCACAACACTGGCACTTATACGAGCATATATGGCCTGATCTGTGAACGTGCACAATGATTGACAGGCAGAAAGTCTTCTGATTGACAATCTGACAGTGGCCCGCGTTCATCTTTCTCCCCGCTATTTACCGAGTCTAAGGCTTTAAAAGAGACAGGTGTGATATTTAAGGGCACCTATTTCAATGATATCTGACAGCAGTGGCGGGCCGTGCAAAACACTTTTCCTAGAAGGAAGTTGTAAAACCTGACTTTTCGAGTTGAATGGAACGCAGCACTACTTTTCAAAACTTGATCCGACACTGAATGCTGAAGCAGCCTAATTTACACTTAGAAAACTCCTGATGTTGCTATAACAATGCAAAAAGCACTTACCAATTTACTTGAATTAAGCAATCACATGGTCATGCAGAACATCTCGTGTAAGGATCTCTTTCTCAGTGGCGGTAGTGGCAGTGATGACAGCTGACTCGTCAGTAAGATCTTGCGTGATTTTCGCTCTTGAATTACGTACATCACTTAAAGCGTGATTGCGTCACTCAAGGCCAGCTAGAAGGCCTCGACTGGGACATATCCTAAAGATCACACCCACCAAGAACAAATAAATCAATCTGATTGGACAGTGATGAATCTGATAATCTGACTTTAGTTGCTCATTCATTTGCACTGTTGAGGGATTCTGAAGAAATTCTGAAGGCCTGAGGGGGTGGAGCTCAAACTCACGTGCTGCTTCGGGCATGCAATTTGTGAAACAGTTATCACACTTTGCTTGTAAGTATCAAGGAATAAATTCTGACTGGATAAATTTTCATTTTTCTCTATTTGTTTGTAGATTAATTAAGAGTGGAAAGCGATTAAAAATACATAGGCAAAAAGGTGATTGAGAATATTTATTGGCATTTTAGGCCAGCAGAGAAGGCTTTGCTGGCCCTGAGAAATCGCCACTGTCTGACAGGTAATTGAGGTGTTTTCTGCATGACATTTCATTAAAAAAATAAATAAAATAAAAAATCACTTACAAAATTTTTAAGTATTAATTAAATGGACATAGCTCTGAAAATGACATTAAATATAGACATGTGTTAGAGGATATCTACTTGCTTTAATTGTTTAAGAATATACACTAGCTTTACCTTCTAACTTCCTCAAACAAACCCCTAAAATATCAAAGATTACATGCCATGTACGCTGCACGCTGGCAAATTGAGACTAGTTCTTCCTAGGAATCGCTCATTTCAGCATAACTCATCATAGCCTCTCTATCTTACTTACCTTACAATCTCAAAAAGAAAGAGTTACCTGCCAAAACTACAGGTGACGATGATGGGTGGGGAATGGCTGGACCACTGCAAGCACTGAGGAAGACAAAGGACTGGCAGTAAGAATTAAATAAAAAACAGAAAGGAATGGAGAACAAAGGAGAGAGAACAGAGGGATTTAGGATAGTCAAGAAGAGGTCTAAAGAGAGGAGATGATTGTGTATGTTTAAGTGAGCAAAGGATATCTGGATATCTGTAATATAATGAAATGAACCAATGAAATGATTATTCTTACTCCTCTGAGTCCAGTTTAACTTACAGAATACTTATTTCAGTCAAGACATGAGCCAGAAGGAAGATATGATATGAGCCAGTATGAAGCTGTGATTCATACCCATTCCTAAATATTTTTCTTGAAGATAAAGGCCATTACAACCTCAACACTTTTAATCCAACAAGAATTTACTCCCACATGCTTAAGGAGGTCATATTAACACAAAAGAGACACAAAAGCAAAAGACAGGAAGCGGAACAGCATGTGCAAAAGGGAATACAGCCAATGCCTCTCAAAATGAGAGAGAAGAATTGAAGTTCAAACACCTTCAAATCTGAGAAGGCTAAGCATGAATTAAATATCAGAGAATGTAAAATTCAACTTGAGTTAAATGGCTAATAATTATAGAATCAAAAGAGTTAAATTGACAAATGATTCTAAAACTCAATAAGAATTTAAATGTTTGAAAATGAAATTCTCAATATTAAAGGAATATTCTAGTTCAATACAAGTTAAGCTCAATCAGTATTTGTGGCATCATTTTGATTACTACAACAACTAATGTTGACTCACCCCTCCTTTTCCTTAAAAAATAAAAGCAAAAATCTGTGTTACAGTGAGGCACTTACTATGGAAGTGAAGGGGTACAATCCATAAACGTTGAAATACTCACTGTTTCAAAAGCAATATGCTTATTAACACATAATTGTTTAAAAAAAGTACATTTTTAGCATGCTCAATGGGCCATCACAGCTCGTCAATGTCGTTTCGGATAGCCAGTAAAATCAAAGAAGGTGGGACTTTTCATATAAGCTAAGCAGGAACCTAGTAGTTTATAGACCGCATTCACAGTAGCGTCATCTTTGACTTTTGATGGTATTGACAATGAGGCTGTGAGGGACAGATATGCAGCCTCTTCAGTGAGTTACAGTTACAGTTGTTTAAAAGGTTTCTGGATCGTTTCACTGACGAAATACTGAAATGTGAAACTGCTAATGACGAGATTTGCGTCACGCATCCTGTACGCTGACGCTCAACGTTCGAGTCTGACCGAAGTATACTTTGGGCTTTAGAATGTTAGTGCCATGTAAAAAAAAAAAAAAAAAAAAGTGTTTAACTAAAAATGCAATATTTGCCTGCAAAGCAAAGATCTTGCAATTTATTTAATTATATGTTAAATAACTGTATATTTTATTTTTGGCACTTTTATTGGACAAAGACATATAGAATGACAGGAATATCAGGGAGAAACAGAGTGGGAATGTGTAGCACAGCTCAATGTGTCTGAGCAGGCTCCAACTCCAAATTTCTATTGAACAAGTTAGCAAATTTTCAACATTGCCGTACTGTCTAATTTTGATAATATGTTGATCTTGCATACTAAAGAGTTACATTTGGTTCCTAGAGTTCATTTTTAGAATTTCTGCAGTTGGCTGTAGATCTTTTTACGAGTAATTACTTTTCTCACTAAAGCCACACTGAGGCTTTAATTATGTTGTAACCAACGGTGACCAGCTGTAGAGACCGGCTTTTAGCACAACCATCCAGAGAGCATATCTAATCAAGTATCAAAGCACATCCGATTCCTCTGACACCAAGAGTTTACCAAGACCAAAATGTTTATAATTAACAAATGAAAATGATGATCTGGGAAGAAAATATATCCTCTGTATTCCAGAGTGCACTTCAATATATATGCTGTGAATGGAAGGGGCTGGGTAGAGAAAAATGTTTATTTGACCAAAGAAATAAAAAATCAGAATGACCACATTAGTCATATCAGCGATTCAATCATTCATTCATCAAAACCAAAGCCAAATGCATAGCAAAATTTTCAAATTGGAACCACAAGATGTTAATCTGACAATCAAACAAAAACCTCATGTGAACCTTAAGTAATACTGTACTTCAAATATAACATGATAAATATTGAATTATACAGTTAAATGCAAACAACATTTAAAAACAACAAACAAGGTTGTAGAAAATTCACAAAACATGGTCTTTGGTCACGCAACATTTATTAAAAACTATGAATAACAGACATTATAGAAAAAGGAAATGTAGCAATATAATGGATATACTTTGTTTGTAAATCTCTGTACAATTGCACATTTTCATGCTTTCCATACATGTGGATAATGCAGATCTTTGGAATGGAATTAGAGTGTGTGCAATGAGCACATTTGTGAAAGTATATCAATGTGCTTGTAAATCTGTGTTGTATATACTAACTCTATGTATGCATCCTTTGTATAGCTGTTGCAGACATGATTTGAACGTGTGCGACTGTAAATACTGTATGTGCGGTTATTGTGTATGATTTCCTATCCTTCTGTCTCTCCGTGGACATTCTCCATATGGACTTTGAGGTAGTCATTGCGGGTGAATTTCTTGTGGCACAGTGAGCATTCAGCCATGGGTCTGTTTGGGTTATGGGTCAGCTTGTGTCTGATCAACATCTTCTTCAGACTGAACGACAGGTCGCACACCTGTAATACACACACAAAATTAGGAATCTCAATATAACGAAACCTGGAGGTAAATGTTTTCAATGATAAAATACTTTCTCCTATCCCATTTTAAAGCTGAAGTATGTACATTTTTTAGTGTTAAAATCCTTTCTTCTGTCCCAGCTTAATATGCAGAGACAACTATAAGTAAGACATTCATTGGTTAATTTTCTCAAAAACTGTAAACACTCTTTCTCTGTGGCGCTATGGCAGTTTGTTTTGAGCGACCTGCTCCGACCCACCCCAACAACCAATGCTGTGAGTTGGGGGTGGGACTATCTCTTTGTTTGACCAACAGCAGGCGGGGGTGTATTCAGAAAGCTGATTTGAAAACAACGTTTATTTTTGCAAATCCATTTGGTGGCAAAGAAATTACATTACAAACTTCATTTTTAATACGCAGAGACAACTTTAACTTCATATGGCCCAGCGTCCACATGCGTGGACATGGTATATTGGCTTCGCTCCATGCAACACATCATTTTAATTAATTGAATCTGACTGAATATTATTCACAAGACTCTAGACTGTTTTTTAAGGGTTAAGCTTCTCCCGCACTGAGTCACACGACACAACAGCATGGCGTTGATTTTCTTGAGGTGCTTCTATGGTCACAGAGCCAACAAAAGTGCCTCTGGTAAGAAACCTCTTTATGTTTTTTTCATTGAAAACTGTTTGGGTGTAAAGTGTAGCATCTCTGGTTTCGTTTGATATGTCGCTTTAAAAAAATTAATTCATTTTTCGTGCATCAGCACACTGATAAACATGATGTCCACATTTTGGGACATTATTCCCTCAAAAGTTGAAAAACTTGTTAGTTATTTTGAATAACTTTCAACATTAACACATCTGTGGGTCATTTTTGCTTAATTTTAATATACATTTTGTTATTTTATTTTGTTATCACTGTACAATATGCATTCCTATATTCACTGTGCATTTTCACATTGAGAATCAATAGGTTCATCCAAAAGCTGAAAAATTTTACTTTCTGTGGCTTTATATGGAGTTAGGATGAAAGACCAGTGAAGACAGACAGCAAACTGGAGGTTAAGTCATTCACTAAATAGGGAGCAAGGGAGCATCCTATAGCTCTCTAAGTACATTCACTCCTAAAATGACCAAAAATTCAGTTTCAGGCTGCAGATTATGTTTGGACCACTGAACTTGTTTGGCAGATATGGGACAATGATAATCAGTACATAGATTCAGAATTTATAATGTTTAATTTTATTGTAACATGGTTGGCAGTGATTGGATGATGCTGGCCATTACTTTGAATCAGAATTAATTATGCAAATTTCTGATGTAATGTCTGTAACATCTCAAAAACGTGAATAACCAACACTCCTGGAAACATTATAAACAATTTGATGGGGGCCTGGTTAGATCAGTGAGTAAAAACGCTGACTACCACCCCTGGAGTTGTGAGTTCGAATCCAGGGCGTGCTGAGTGACTCCAGCCAGGTCTCCTAAGCAACCAAATTGGCCCGGTTGCTAGGGAGGGTAGAGTCACATGGGGTAACCTCCTCGTGGTCACTATAATATGGTTCTCGCTCTTGGTGGGGCGCGTGGTGAGTTGTGCGTGGATGCCGCGGAGAATAGTGTGAAGCCTCTACAGGCGCTGTGTCTCCATGGTAGCGCGCTCAACAAGCCACGTGATAAGATGCGAGGATTGATGGTCTCAGATGTGGAGGCAACTGAGATTCATCCTCCGCCACCCGGATTGAGGTGAGTCACTACGCCACCACGAGGACTTAGAGCGCATTGGGGATTGGGCATTCCAAATTGGGAAGAAAAAATAAATAAAAATTTAACGAAAATAAAACTGACTTTGTATAGCTTGGTATTATTTACTATTTCACTACTTAGTCCCAATGTCCACATATGTTGCCATACATTTTTAGCAAAACTTTTCCCTCTTGGATTTTATTTATTTTTTGCTTGTTTATGAGGTGCTACTAGTTACAAATAAAAAAGGGAAATGGAAAATGCACACCGCAGTCATGCTTGGGTCTCAGGGGCTGGTTGCACCAGCTATACGTATGTTACAACTTAGCCTAGTTGTGGTGTAAATGGGCACTAAGTCACAATTTACGCACTCCTAAATATGGTACCGTTGCACCATTAAACTTAGGTAAAATGTAACCCTATGCATAAACTAAATATTTACGTAAGCCTCCGACCAGGAGTAACGAATGGAATAAAAAAGCAGACTCATTAAATGACATCAATGAGCTCAATTTTTGGTTGACACCTTCAGTTCTTTCGACATAGCCTATATGATGATGTTGCATTACGCTCGTTTAAATTTACGGGAGAAAACATTATTTAAAAAACCGATGAAACCGATCTAACAGTGCACTTTCCTTGTAAATGAAAATTAGAATGAATAAATGTCTATTTTTCCAGCCTGTTGAATTAGTATTTATTTATTTATTGCCCCTTATTCATTTTAGATACAGTTATTGTTGAATATTGTTTGCTAAATATACCATTAATGAAATCTTGTTTTATTACATATTGTATTTCAATGGGGATATAATTTATTACAGCTGACAGTTACGTGAATAAACAAGGTTTGAACATCAACCGTAACAAGATCAGATTAAAATTCATGGCTTTTTAACACTTCTGTGTACAAATTTGAAGGCTGCGTATTGGATCAATACAGGTAAAATGTCATATTATGCGACTTCGCATTACTTTACGGAGAGCTTACGACCTACTATTTAAGTCTTGCCTCAAGAACAGGTGGTGCAACCAAATTAAGCACTGACTTAGTTACAAACTAACTAGTAGTGACTAAGCCCTTAGTGTGAACTTTACGTCTCAACTTAAGTGAGACCTTACGCACAGCTGGTGCAACCCTACCTAGGAGGATAAGTAAGCCATTTGCATGTTGACTTCAAGTGCTTGCAATATTGATCCGGATTTCCCAATCTGATTTTGGTTTACAGAATTTAATTTACAGAAATAGTAATGAACACAACCAACAATTGCATGGTTAATAAATCCATATTTATGATGTTTTTATCTTGATATAAGCAAAAGAACAAATAAATACAATAGAACACAGATACAAATGAAGAAAAGTGTGCTTGAAGATTTTAACAGCTGCATCAAATATTCAGTAAAAGTAAAGTTAATGTTTGGACAGGGTTGGGGAGTAACGGAATACATGTAACGGGATTACGTATTTAAAATACAAAATATAAGTGACTGCAGTTACAATTTAAATAATTGGTAATTAGAATATAGTTACAGTTGTGCTCAAAAGTTTGCATACCCTTGGAGAACTGGTAATATACCATGCAGCTCATTTTTGTTCAAGAACTGTCATATTGTGCTCCTTGAAACAACCACACCATCTTTTTCCAGAGCAGCCTGTATTTCTCCTGAGGTTACCTGTGGGTTTTTCTTTGTATCCCGAACAATTCTTCTGGCAGTTGTGGCTGAAATCTTTCTTGGTCTACCTGACCTTGACTTGGTATCAAGAGATCCCCAAATTTTCCACTTCTTAATAAGTAATTGAACAGTACTGACTGGCATTTTCAAGGCTTTGGATATCTTTTTATATCCTTTTCCATCTTTATAAAGTTCCATTACCTTGTTACGCAGGTCTTTTGACAGTTCTTTTCTGCTCCCCATGGCTCAGTATCTAGCCTGCTCAGTGCATCCACGTGAGAGCTAACTAACTCATTGACTATTTTTACACAGACACTAATTGCAATTTAAAAAGCCACAGGTGTGGGAAATTAAACTTTAATTGCCATTTAAACCTGTGTGTGTCACCTTGTGTGTCTGTAACAAGGCCAAACATTCAAGGGTATGTAAACTTTTGATTAGGGTCAGTTGGGTGATTTCTGTTATCATTATGGTTTAAAAAGGAGCCAAACAACTATGTGATAATAAATGGCTTCATATGATCACTATCCTTAAATAAAAGACAGTATTTTTGCATGATCAGTCATATTTTAAAAATCAATGCCAAAATTTCACAATTTCTGCCTGGGTATGCAAACTTTTGAGCAAAACTGTACATTCAAAAAGTATTTTGATTACTGAAGAGATTACTTTGCATTTTATTGTCATTTGTTTCATTTAATATTTAGTCTTTTCAGATGGAAAACATTTACACATATATAAATGATGCGATCCAAAGTGCATTTGAACAGCGGTGAAACTCTTTCTTATGATGTGTTACATTCATACGAGCAGACAGAGAAGTAAGTTTGAAGTAAATTTGGAGCAGAAGAAATAGAAATAAACCTTGTGTAAATTGTCAGCTTTATGCTAAGCTAAAATGCTATTTCTAGCCATTTTACATGCACGTTACCAGGCACGATCATATTTTTTATCAAGAAAATACACGTTGGATCATAATTTCTTTTTTTCTTGTAAGACCTTTGATATTAGGGCAAAAAACTGTATTCTTGATAATGTTTTTTATTGTTTTCCTGTAAAAATATCAAAAAAATCCTTAAAACAAGATCAATTAGATTAATCTTGTTTTAGAAACAACACTGCATAAGATATTTAGGTTTTTCAGAGAATGTATTTTTAACATGTGTATTTTGTCTTACTGTACTGGCAGAGTTTTTATAGTCAAAACAAGTGAAAAAATCTACCAGTGCTGAAGAAGTAATCCAAAGTATTTAGAATACATTACTGAGCTTGAGTAATCTAACGGAATACATAAAAAATTACATTTTACATTTATAAAATTTTAAATTACAGGTCTTCACTGTATGATTATAATACATCAATACTTTTCCTCAAGTCCGATATTTAGATCCTTTTGTACTGCTGTTAATGCTGTAGGGCTTTACTGGTTGTTTAGATCAGTGTTACTATCAGAAATAATTAATAATTATTTCTTTAGTTATTAATTAATATTTAAATTAATTAATTGAATCGAACTCATTAAAACCTCATATGGGGCTCCAGTAAATGTAGTGCGCTACGTTTAGGAGCAGATTTGGTTATTAGCAATAATTAATAATTATCAAAGATAATTAATTATTAAAATCAATAGAACATTGATGAGAATCAATGTTAGCTTTTTTAATCCTTTAAATCAACAATTATCAAAGATAATCACTAATCATTAACATCGATAAAACATTAATTCAAATTAACACTAACTTATTGATCATTCAAATTCAACAATCATCAAAGATAATGATCAATTATCAAAAATCAATAGAATATTAATAAGGATTAACATTGACGGGGCACCACCCTGGAATCAGGGACTAATAACCAGATAGTATAACAGTCTCAATATTAGATTGTTTTCTTAGGAAAATCGACATCCGAAGAATATCGATTTTCGGGAAAAAAAACAATGAATGAAGGCTTGCATCCGAGCACTGACATCCCGTCAGCATGACACAAGTGTATGCAAAACAAACCAAAACACTTCTCTTTGTAATATAACAAAGTTTATTTATGCAGTAATATCAATTAATAATTAATACAATGCAGTCAATAAACTTCCGACTTACAACTACAAACTAAACAGTGATATGATTAGATATGGAAATCAAAATAATCCTATAACACATGAGGGTGTGTGTGTGAGAGTGAGTGTGTGTGTGTGTGTGTGGTTAGTACGAGAGAGAGAGAGAGAATAAAGTGATGGCCCTAAAGCCGATTTCGCGATCGTGGGAGAGAAAGCAGCTGTTAGTTTATCACTCAGAGACGCGGTGGACGGCTCGTAAAATAGTCCCGTGTTCTTCCAAACTCAGTTTACCAGTCTCACCCGCGATAGCGAAATTGCACAGCAGTCCAATTTGGTTGGACCACAATACAGCAAAGCAAATTCGTGATAATTAATACCCTGAATATTAATAATGAGCGGACATGGCGGTCCGTAAACTGTACAAGCAGAAACCTTGAAACACAAGAATAACACACTATGATATTCTATCTCTGCCCAGACGTAAACTTCTTACTTGAATCGCATGAGGACACAGGTAGAGTGTGTGTTCCTCCGTCCTTTAACTCCGACCCGGTTCCTTGAGGTTCGGGTGATGACGGGAGGCCGTTTCCTCGCTCTGTTGGCAGGCGTACGGCTGACTGCTTCTCGGCAGGCTGGCAGAGAAATCAGAAATGTCGACTTGATTGAAGATGGAAGAGAAATCTTTAATCTCTTCACTTCTGCAGGCAAACGGAGGAAGATGCGGATTGCTCGGCAGTCTCCTTCGGATCCTTTAGAGTGTTCGGTTGAACACAGAGTAATCTCAACTCGTCCAGCGAGATGGAGATTGTATGGCCACAGTTTCAAGTGGGACGTTACTTCCTTGTGCCACGAGGTTGCACCTGAGAGCAGTGATGAGCTACGTCTATACTCGGTGAACAAAGTTGCTGGAAGCAAATCCCGGAAGCATTTCAGAGGTATTTCTACTCCTGATGATGTCATGGTTTGAGGGACGTTCTGTTGTATGCCTCATCCAATAGGAGTTGAGAGTTCGATCCTTCAGTGAGCAAGGCTTCATGGGATTTGTAGTCTGTTTTGGACTCCCTTTGTTTGATTTTGGCGCGATTTTTATCAGTAAGATTTACGACTTGGTGTGTGGGGGCCTGAGTTAGGTTTTACGACTTGTGTTAGGCCTGCCTTTGTCTTCTATCTGAATACATGAGGCCCAACAATGCTCACTTTAGACATAAATGAACATTAGGGATGCACTGATGTATCGGTTGCCGATATTTATCGGCCAATTATTGACCAAATTAAAACCATCGGCATATGGGTTAAGCATGAAAACGCAGATTTGGAAAACCGATGATTTATTTTTAATTAATTAGTAACAGCGTTACAGACATGACAGTTCTGAAATCACCACTTACCTGTAGGCTACATGATGAGGGAAACCATCCAAAACGCTTGAAACTAGCAGACTTTGACCTCTGAGACATCGGTATGATATCCATTAATACTGCATGATTAACTGAAGTAAGACTGAAATCACATTATGGCCTTGCAAAGGTTACTAAACCTTAATAGGCTGTGTTTCTGCATTCAGAGCTTCAGTCAGCACTGTTTGAACAAGCGGCGCCCTGTAGTGGTCTGAACAGCATAATTCATTATCTATGATACCACTATAATACAGAATTTAAAAGGGTGTTTTGTTTCTTTCATTAAAAACTTTTATTTTCCATGATGTGGTTAACATTTCTGTGGAATTTCTCAACATGCATTGTATGTATTTGTAATGTTTTATCATATACAGTACATACATATAAAATGTGAGTTCTGTTGTTTTGAACAGCAAAAAAAGAAGTGCAAAAATGTTTTAGAGGTACAAAATAACCTTTTTTTTCATAATCAATCATCATGTTATCATATTTAGTTATTTTTTCTTTGTATCTTCTATTTATCTTTCATTGTGGCTCTCTTTAAAATTTTGGCCTGTCATGTAATGAACAGATCCAATCCATGTTAAATGGAAATTATTTATTGGTAGAACAGTAAAAAAAAAAAAAACTTTTGTACATCTTTGTACATTTTTAAAGCGTAATTTCAAAGTAAAACATGGATCTGATGACAAAATAAGGTAAGTGGCAAAATATCGGTATCGGCCTATTGGTTTTTGTTGAAACTGGTATCGGTCCAAATTTTTAATATCAGTGCATCCCTAATGTCTGTGTCTAGCAACCACATAGCAATGCTCTAGCAACCATCTAGCAACATCCTACCAACAATCCAGAACACTTCAGAAACCGCATAGCAATGCTCTGGAAACAACCCCGCACATCTTAACAACCGCATAACAAGGCCCTGGCAACCACTCACAATACCCTAGCATCATAATGCCGACATTTGCAGACTGTTTTAAGGACGGGAGAAAGAATGAATAAGTCTGGTAGCTATTAGAGGATTTATATTACATAACTCATGAAAAAGACCCAAGAGAGAAATTTTTTTATTTTGATATTTCACTTTAGCGCAGCAGCCTTTGTTTACAGACTTCCATTCACTACTGTTTTGTGTATTAGTATGACTTCATGCTTCAATTTCTGCAGAGAGGATGTGAGGGCAAATGCTAAAGACATCATAACAGACATATAAACAACCAAAAACTGAATGAGTCAAAACATAACTAAACAGCTACAAGCCAGGGTGGGAGCCACATAAAATCTTCTTACCGTTTCATTACCATATGCCATTCGTTCAGACTCTAACTCACACACAATGCAAGAAGCACTGGAAATAACATTGCCAACAAAACAGACACTCAAGAGTCAGTTAGCAAACTGCAGCCAAAGTGAGCAGTAAATTGCATTCAGTTAAATCCTGCAGTCAGACCTGCGGCCTGCTGCCACACTACACACAACATCAAATATGCGTCACCAATGGCACACTAATCCATTTCACATGATAAATCAACTTTATCTCTCTCAAAAGAAAAAAATCTCTTCAATATTCCTTATCTCCATGAAGAGAGACAGAAAGACATTGCAGCTGTCATTTTCTCCATAAAATGAATGCAATTTTTTATTTAAACAGCATGAAGAACATTTAACGCCTTGATAGACTTCTCATTAGTCTCACTTAGCTGCTCACTGTGACATGAATTGCAGATATTACAGTTGTGCTCAAAAGTTTGCATACCCTTGGAGAATTGGAAATATATGTACCATTTCTAAAGAAAACATGAGTAAGCAGGCAAAACACATATCTTTTATTTCTTATGGGATTCATATTCAACTGTAGGTTATAACAGAATGGCACAATCATAAAAAATGAAATTACCCCTGTTCAAAAGTCTGCATACCCTTAGTTCTTAATACGGTGTATTTCCCCCTTTAGCATCAATGACAGCGTGCAGTCTTTTGTTAATAGGTGTCTATGAGGCCCCAAATTCTTGCAGGTGGTATAGCTGCCCAATCGTCTTGGCAAAATGCCTCTAGGTCATGCAAAGTCTTTGGTCGTCTTGCATGAATCACACGTTTGAGATCTCCCCAGAGTGGCTCGATGGTATTAAGGTCAGGAGACTGTGATGGCCACTCCAGAACCTTCACCTTTTTCTGCTGTAACCACTCGAGGGTCAACTTGGCCTTGTGCTTAGGGTCACTGTCGTGCTAGAAAGTCCAAGAGCGTCCCATGCGCAGCTTTCGTGCAGAAGAATTCAAATTGTCTGCCAGTATTTTCTGATAACATGCTGCATTCATCTTGCCATCAATTTTCACAAGATTCCCCATGCCTTTAGAGCTCACACCCACCCCCAAAACATCAGTGAGCCACCACCATGCTTCACAGTGGGGATGGTATTCTTTTCACTATAGGCCTTGTTGACCCCTCTCCAAACATAGCACTTATGGTTGTGACCATAAAGCTCTATTTTGGTCTCATCACTCCAAATTACAGTGTGCCAGAAGCTGTGAGGCGTGTCAAGGTGTTGTCGGGCATATTGTAACTGGGCTTTTTTGTGGCACTGGCGCAGTAAAGACTTCTTTCTGGTAACTCGACCATGCAGCTCATTTTTGTTCAAGTATTGTCATATTGTGCTACTTGAAACAACCACACCGTCTTTTTCCAGAGCAGCCTGTATTTCTCCTGAGGTTACCTGTGGGTTTTTCTTTGTATCCCGTACAATTCTTCTGGCAGTTGTGGCTGAAATCTTTCTTGGTCTACCTGACCTTGGCTTGGTATCAAGAGATCCCTGAATTTTCCACTTCTTAATAAGTGATTGAACAGTATTGACTGGCATTTTCAAGGCTTTGGATATCTTTTTATATCCTTTTCCATCTTTATAAAGTTCCATTACCTTGTTACGCAGGTCTTTTGACAGTTCTTTTCTGCTCCCCATGGCTCAGTATCTAGCCTGCTCAGTGCATCCATGTGAGAGCTAACAAACTCATTGACTATTTATACACAGAAACTAATTGCAATTTAAAAAGCCACAGGTGTGGGAAAATAACCTTTAATTGCCATTTACTCCTGTGTGTGTCACCTTGTGTGTCTGTAACAAGGCCAAACATTCAAGGGTATGTAAACTTTTGATTAGGGTCAGTTGGGTGATTTCTGTTATCATTATGATTTAAAAAGGAGCCAAACAACTATGTGATGATAAATGGCTTCATATGATCACTATCCTTAAATAAAAGATAGTTTTTTTGCATTATCAGTCATATTTTCAAAATCAGTGCCAAAATTTCACAATTTCTGCCAGGGTATGCAAACTTTTGAGCACAACGGTATATGGCTGTGTGTATATGTGAAAATATTTTTGTGTGTTTACATCTGAATAAAAAAACTGCTTATTTACATATATTAAATAAGCCACGAGAGACCATGCCTTTTATTAAAATGAATATAAAACAAATATATCTTATCATATTTAAGTATGATTAAATTAAATGTTAAGTATAATTAAACAGAAATTATTAAAGTATTATTAAATTAAATTAAATTAGTTCTGCTGTCTGATACGACAGTGCTTTTTGACCTTATACTGAACGTTGTAGATACAGCATCATACAAAAGCAAATTTTGTAATTTTTTAATTTAATTCGTTTAATTAAATGGTAACACTTTACAATAAGGTTCCATTTATTAACATTAGTTAACAACACTACTTTTACAGCATTTATCAATCTTGGTTTATTAAACCTCAACATATAGTAATACATCTATAAAATTAAAAGTTATATATGTTAGCATTAGTTAATGCACTATGAACTAACATGAACTAACAAAGAACAATTGTATTTCTATTAACTTGCATTAACAAAGATTAATAAATGCTGTAAAATATATACTGTTCATTGTTAGTTCATGATACCTAATGCATTAACAAATGTTAACAAATGGAACCTTATTGTAAAGTGTAACCAATTAGATTGAATTTAAATATTATTACATTTAATTAAATGTAAATATTATTATATTACGTATAAACACCCTATTTGCAGTCGTATTTTTCCCCCAAGTGTAATATGCTGTTACCGAGATAAAGTAGTGGCGCTGTGTGCAGAGAAAGCCCAAGTCATGCGTTCCATATTCAGGCAGATTCACGGATTGCGCTTGTTGCCTGTTCTGCTCACAACCTGTCATTGAAAAACAATTGTGACATCGCAAGTATATCTTTCTGTGCAGCTCCCTGTCCTTCTACTTCACTAACCCTTCTCACTCCAGCTGCTGTCTGTCTGTACCAGTAGCGGTCTGCCTCAATTCACTCAATCGACAATTGAATGGCATAATGTTGTTAACCACAAAAAAATTATTTTGACACCCCTTTATTTAAATAAAAGCAAAAATCGCAGTTACAGTAAGGCACTTACAATGGAAGTGAATGTTGCCAGTCCACAAACATTAAAATGAGTGCTGTCAGTTGCTTAGTTTTTTTAATCGCGATTAATCGCATAATTTTTTTTTAGTTAAGCATGATTAATTACATTTGACACTTTGACAATTTGACACTATATATACAGTATATTTATTTTCCTGTCAAAATGCATTTTGTTCCATCTTAGAAAAGAAATCAAAACAATTTAAAACAATATAATTCTTTATTAATATTTTCCTAAAAAAGTCTTCCACCGTATAAAGATAAAAATGCACTAAAATATCACCAATTCAAGTAACACCATCTCAGTTTGAGTTTGGCTAACTGAAAAAACTAGTCTCCCCATAGGTTGAATTTCATTGCAATGGCCATTAAATCTCTTAAACTCTCATCCTCCACAATGTTAATCAGCCGGCAGACAGTGGCTATCCGCTTTTCTACAGCAGTCATGAAGCCACGTTCATGATTCGCGTCAGGGCGTCAACTGCCGCTTTGAACTCCACATGAAAAGTGCTTGTAGACAAAAACATCTCATTCTGCATTTTAGTGATAGTTAAGACTTGCCATGCTTCCGTGGTAATTAAAATGCACCTTACACAGGCTAAAAAATACTGAATTTATATCACAAGTCCCGTCTGGGCTTGTTTTGTACATCAAATAGAGTTAAGAGCTCCTTTCTCCACCATTTTATCACTGACAAGGAACAGGGAATGTTGTGTGTGTTGCTATTTATTTTGAACGTCAAGTATAGTTTTAGGGTTTTGCATGTCTACAAAAGCCGTGAATTGCCCTGTCCTTCAGATGGTGACGACAGGACACACACATTCATTTTAGCAGTGTTACATGAACAGTGGCAAGACAAAGTATGTGAATCGTTTGGAATCACCTGCATGTATGTATAAATTTGTCTTAAAATCTGGTTTGATCTTCATCTAAATTACAATAATGAAAAAACACAATCCGTTTTAACTAATGACACACAAATTATTGTATTGTTCTTGTACATATTAAACACATCATTCAAACATTCACAGTGTAGTTTGGAAAAAGTATGTGAACCCCAAGGCTAATAACGTCAACAAAAGCTAATTAGAGTCGAGTTTTCAAACCTGGCATCCAATTAATGAAACGAGATTGGAGGTGTGGGTTAGAGCTACTTTGACTTATAAAAAGCACTAAAATATTTTGAGTTTGCTATTCACAAGAAGCATTTGCTGATGTGGACCATACCTCGCAAAAAAGACAGAAGACAAATAAAGAATTGTTGCTTTGCATAAAACTGGAAAGGGTTACAAAGTTATTTAGAAGATCTTAGATATTAATCTGTCCACAGTTAGACAAACTATCTATAAATGGAGATGATTTAGTACTGTGGCTACTCTCCAGCCAGCCATCCAGCCATCCAGCCAAGATGATTCAAAGGGCACACCGCAGAATGCTCAATGAGGTAAAAAAGAACCCTAGAATGACAGCTAAAGACTTGAAGGAATCATTGAAACTGGCTAACATCCCTGGGCATAGAGGGAAAAATTAATTACCAAGTTTATCAAGATATCCTACAGGATAATGTCAAGGTGGCTGTGCGCCAGCTGAAACTCAGTCGTTGGGTGATGCAGCAGCACAATGACCCTAAACATCAAAGTAAATCCACTACAGAATGGCTTCAAAAAAAGAAAATCCACCTTTTGGAGTGGCCCAGTCAGAGCCCAGATATCAACCCAATAGAGATGCTGTGGAATGACCTCAAGAGAGCCATTCACACCAAACATCCTAAGAATATGGCTGAGCTGAAGCAGTTCTGTAAGGAAGAATGGTCCAAAATTCCTTCTGAACGTTGTACAGGTCTAATCCGCAGCTACCAGAAATGCTTGGTTGAGGTTAATATTGCCAAAGGAGGATCGACCAGTTATTAAATCCAAGGGTTCACTTACTTTTTACACAGTGCACTGTGAATGTTTAATGGGATGTTTTCAATAAAGACATGAAATATTATAATTGTTTGTGTGTTGTTAGCTTAAGCACATTGTGTTTGTCTATATTTGTGACTTTGATGAAGATGAGATCACATTTTATGACGAATTAATACAGAAAACCAGCTAATTCCGAAGGGTTCACATATTTTTCTTGCCACTGTAGTTATGGTATGATGATAAATGTGTGCCCCCTCAGAAATTCCAAATTCCCCCTTACGTATTTCATCCTGCCACCAATTCTGATGGCACCTGTCCCAATTCACCTTCATGATATGAACAACATATCGGATAGGATATTCTTAAAAAAAAAAAAAAATAAATAAAAAAAAATCACCTTTGTGTTTGAAGAAGATAGAAAGTAATTAGGGTTTGGAAACTTTTTAGGTGAACTATTGCTTTAACAATAGTTCTGTCAAGTAATATAGTTCAGGCTACACTACACTTGGCATGAATGTTCAGCTGATGTGCAGTCACAGATGTACATTCTGTATGTTGGCTATTTTACAACAGATTTGAATGTTGTTCATCTAATCAGAATTTACAGTCGGAAATATCCGTTTTATATACAATTGTTAGACCATTCGATTTCTGAACAGCTGCGTATGGAGACACAACTCATCAGAATAACAAGATCTGAGCCAACAAAATTCCTTAAAAGGAGAATTAGAGCATTTCAGAACACTCAAATCCTTGTTTTATTCACCATCAAAACACTTCATAACAGAACATCACAATGTTCTTGTTCTTTAACTTCAACAGGAGCCATGAACGAAAGACTCGACCATCCCACAAACCACTTCAAATGAAGTCAAATACTCAAAGAGAGCCAGTCAATAATAAGGCCTCAAATTAATTTGAATTAAACATGCTTTCTGGCACGTTGCCTTTTTAAAAATGCTGTGCATGAAAAGAATTATCAGAATAATTTACCATCAATGGAAGCCATTTACACAACTGTCTTCAGAGCGGCAGAATTCAGAGCAAATAACTTCAGGCTTAAAAGACTTGTCACATCAAGTGCGGTGAGAAAAAACGCAGGAAACAGCCAATTTCATTCTCGTACGCATTTTAAAACCATCAAAACGTAGAAAGACACGCTTGCAGCTTGCTGTAGAAATCAAATAAATATACGGGAATGTTTCTCATTTAGTTTATTGAAAAGTGTGTGCAAAGACTGCCCTGCACCAGTGTGTGTGTTTAGAATCCTTAATAGTCTCCCGCTGAGTGTGTTCAGTGTTAGAACAGCATTTCAGACAGAAAAGAAACTTTGCACATGTGTGTGTATGTGTAGGAGTTATCTTTAAATCGCTCAGTCTGATTCAATTGTCTAAAGAGTAAATACCATAAAGCTTGTCTCTACTCATATGTCTGATCAATTTAAAAAACAGCACACTTCTCAATAAGCTGTCCAAAGTTTAATACTTGAGTTAGAGGTTTATCCCCTTGACCAAGGAGGTCTATAATACATACAAAGAGTTAACCGTTAGCATCCCAATTAATCTCAATGGCAGTTGGTTACTAGTAAGCTTTTCTACTCGACTGCAGTATCCAACTGTATTACGAGGTGAATAACGTGTGCTTCACTGTCTGGACTCCTATTGTTAGATGCTATATCGTCTCAATGAGCATTTGCAGTGCAAGCTGAACTCTGCTCATCTTTGTCATATAAAGCACAACAGTCTGGTTCGTAAGTCAAATTCCCATAATTTTTGTTTATTTACATTTTTAAAGATAACCTATACCGATCAGCCACAACATTAAAACCATCTGCCTAATATTGTGTAGGTCCCCCTCGTGCCGCCAAAACAGCACCAACCCGCATCTCAGAATAGCATTCTAAGATACTATTCTTCTCACCACAATTGTACAGAGTGGTTATCTGAGTTACCGTAGACTTTGTCTGTTCGAACCAGTCTGGCCATTCTCTGTTGACCTCTCTCATCAACAAGGCATTTCCGTCCACAGAACTGCCGCTCACTGGATGTTTTTTGTTTTTGGCACCATTCGGAGTAAATTCTAGAGACTGTTGTGCGTGAAAATCCCAGGAGATCAGCAGTTACAGAAATACTCAAACCAGCCCATCTGGCACCAACAATCATGCCACGGTCCAAATCACTAAGTTCACAATTTTTTTCTCATTCTGATGGTTGATGTGAACATTCACTGAAGCTCCTGAACCATATCTGAATGATTTTATGCACTGCACTGCTGCCACATGACTGGCTGATTAGATAATCGCACGGATGATTGTTGGTGCCAAAAACAAAAATCATCCAGTGAGCATCAGTTCTGCGGATGGAAATGCCTTGTTGATGAGAGAGGCCAACAGAGAATGGTCAAACTGACAAAGTCTACGGTAACTCAGATAACCGCTCTGTACAATTGTGCTGAGAAGAACATCATCTCAGAATGCTATTCTGAGATGCGGGTTGGTACTGTTTTGGGGGCACGAGGGGGACCTATACAATATTAGGCAGGTGGTTTTAATGTTGTGGCTGATCAGTGTACAAACCTTTGAAGTAAAAACCTTTGGCATGAAATAAAAATTGACCCTATTTATTTTCTTAATGCATGTTAATAGTCTTATTGTGCATGACTCATCCATGCATATATATGTTTTTGACCTCGTAATCTTTAATCAAGATGTCATATGCTCTTCCGCTGATATGACTGACTCTTCTCTGCTGACGTATGCGAGACCACAGCCAATAGTCAAAAGTTTTTAGTCAGTTTTAATCCTGCCCCTTCAAGAGCCTGTCATGAACACAAACCTGGAGCAGAGGTTCGGCTGTTTCCATCCCAAAACCCTGTTCTAGACCCCAAACTTCCTTGGTTACGGGCTTGCTGGGTTGAATTGTTCCATTTAGAAGGAGGAATAGCAGAGAATTCGCTGTTCTGTTCGAGGCATTTCAAGCCTGAAGGTTTCCATCACATGCATTAGTCAGATGCAAAGAAATTGGCTGGAGTTTATTCATATTTGTTAATGCAGTCATTTTTAGGAGGTATTATGGGATAAAAAGCACGAGTTAGTGTTCTTCATTCTTTATATTTATTGTATTGTGATTCAAAACATTGAAATATTGTGATCTTTTACTTGCGTGATTCTCATTCATCTGCACTGGACATACACAACGGCTCCAGCCTTGTCGTAAGCAAAGACAAGAAAGTGTGCACTTTGGGCTGGTTATGGATTAATGTTGTCAGTTAGATCATCACTTGGTTCTCAAGTCAGTGGAAAAGCGGGCCAATAATGAGATCAGTTTCCAGTTTCCTCGATAACTGGCTCTGATATGAGCAGCATGGCGGAAAAAGTTATGTGTGTGTGTGTGTGTGGCTGTAAACTAAAGCCTACTGGGTATTTTTACGTTTGACATGTCCTGCCCCCCACTTCATTTTCAGTAGGAAATACATCAAAACACAAAATAGAACAGCGCTCATCAAGGCAATTCACTCTGACTTTAAAGACAGACCTATCGTGAGCTCAGAGGTTGTTCATTAATGGTAGATGCTTCTGTTGAAGACATAAGTCCATATTATTTCAATATTCAACATTTAAACATTTGTGTTTAATAGCAGAATTCCAGGTGAAGAACACTACCCATGATCCAGGAGAGAAGGATCCATCAATCAGAGAATGGCGGGCAACAAAGTGTGTCAAAAGATCTCTGAAGCGTCTGCCCCACTGCCATAACGTACTGTGAATGACGCAATCGGGTCTCTCTACACTCTTAAACTACCGTATTTTCCGGAATATACAGTAAGTTGCATTTTTTTTTTCATCATCTGAAAGGTCCTGCGACTTATATTCCGAAGCAACTTATTAACATAATTTACGTAATTAATGTCGGCCGTTCAAACGCACGCACACTAAAACACATATGCTTACACACAAACAGCTGAAAACATCAGTCAAAGAGGCGGTAGTAGTGATTTAAAGTGGCCAATTCAGAGTACTTTGCCTTTAAAAAGTACTTATGCAACCAGCTTAAATATTCTGTCCCATCAACATAGACCGCTGTCAAACGCAACTCCTCACATGCCCACAAAATGACGTTTTATCAAGTAGTAAAATCATTCAGTTAGTTAACCAGATAGTTAGTGCAGAGCAAAGTTTGCAATCTCTAAAGTTAATGAATGATTAGAATACAACAGGCATATTGTTTTAGTCACAGACTAAAAGCTGTTTATTTCTATACAGCATAGAAGTACAAAGCATATAAAGAGATGTGTATTTGCTGAGGAAATCTTCATAACGGAGCGCGTCTGACTTTTGATCGGATGAAGAGAAGTCGGGACTCTGGCGGCTGCTCCCGGGTCCTAGTACCTGTCTCATTTAATCTGTCAGTGCGACTTATATAAAAATGCGACTTAGCTGTGATTTGTTTCCCTGAACAACATGATTTTGACCAGGTGTGACTTATATTCAGGTGCAGCTTTATTTCCGGAAAATACAATACTTGCAAATATCTGAATATTTTGCCAAAACATTTTAATATATTGTTTCTATGCTTATAAGCAACAACTTAAAATCTAAAGTTTTATATTTTTCCATTTTTTTTTTTCATTATGCAATGCTTCATATGATTGTAGTTCATTTCCTCATGAAAGATGGTAAGTACACAGTCCTGTACCTTTGTTTTTTTGTACGATTTTCAGATATATATATATATATATATATATATATATATATATATATATATATATATATATATATATATATATATATATTATTCATATCAAAGTTTGTAACATTGTGATTCACCTTGGAGCTGGCTGGTTTGCTTCATGGCTTAGAATGCTTTTATGAAGAATTTAATGAAATCCCTATGGAAAAAAATGAATGGGAAAAATACTTCCGAAACCAAGACGGCTGAAAAGTGGATGGGCACAGTTTGCTCTATTGTCAATAATTAATTAATTTATAATTTTAATTAATTATAATTATAATTTTTATAATTTTATTTATTTATCACACATTATACATTTGCACATATACAGTGAAATTCTTTTTTTTCACATATCCCAGCTAAGCTTTTTTTTTTTTTACTGTGTAACAAATGCTTGACTCGGATGTAGGAGCTTCTCAGGTACATTTGAAGCATAAGACCAGGAACATGTATTAAAAGAGTAAACAGAGTCCATTTTTACTTCATATTGTCTTTAAAAACTAATTCTGACTGGCTAGACACAGGTCTGAGAAACAAAAGAGTGTGTGTCTTAAAAAAAAGAGAATCTGACGATGGATTCACAGATGGACACAAATGTTTTTCAGGGCCAGTGAGAAGATAAAGAGGTGTTCACAGTTATTTTATGTGGTCTGGAATGGAATGAATGTGTGTGTGCGTGTGTTTGTGTTGTGTGTGTCTTAAGGCGCTCAAAGGTCAGAGATGGGTCAGTTTGTGCAGGGTGGTTTCGTCCTTGTGTCCGCCTGGCAGGAAGTCCTTCCACCACAGCTTTGACAACATAGTAACACCCTCACACAAACACAGACACACACACAGCTTGAGTGTGAGCTAGTTTATGTGTTGTGAAGGCATTCTGGTTGGTGGTTTGATGCGCGTCATAGTGCTGATTATGTGGACCAGTATGGGACGCAGGGTTAAACTCAAGACCTGCTTTAGTTCTTAAAGTGGTCTAAGACTAAACCCCGCTGAACGTCACACACTTCCCACAAGCCACCTCTCTCTCCTCTTCCACTGGGCTGTGGCTGCAATGTGTGTTTGGAGAAGGGGGAGCACTGCTTGTGTGATATACAGCCAGAATGAGACATAAAATGGGACTGTGTGTGTGTGTGTGTGTGTGTGTGCGTGTGTGTTAGAATGCAGAATTATGCAATGTGGTTTGCGTGTGAGATCACATTAGAAGGTTCTTTGAGAGTGTGTGTATAACTCACGTCACACTGGAAGGGTTTCTCTCCGGTGTGTGTGCGCATATGTTCGTCCAGGCCGCGTTTCTGACTAAAGGCCTTGTTGCACTCGCTGCATTTATAAGGTTTTTCCTGTAAAAGAGAGAGAGAGAGAGAGAGATCAAACACACACAAAAACACGTACACAAGTGTGTGTGTAATGCTGCCTTCAAGTCATCGTAATGATCTTATTTACGAGATGGACGCATAATTTTCTTTGAGCCCTGAATAGCTGACTCTTTTGTTTTTACTTAGGCCAATTTCATAGCAAAAATGTTATGCATCCTAAATACACAAATAAAATAAAAATAAAAAAAAATCACATTTTTTGCATAATAACTGCTTGATTGGAAATGACAATGAATATATACACTGATGAGCCAAAACATTATGAACGCTCAGAGGTGAAGCAAATAACATTGATCATCTCCTAACAAGGCCACATGTCAAGGTCTGGGTAGATTAGATAAGTGAACAATCAGTTCTTGTAGTCAGCATGTTGAATGCAGGAGAAATGGGCAGGAGTAAAGACCTGAGCGACTTTAACAAGGGCCACATTTTTATGGCCAGATGGCTGCAGCATCTCTGAAATGGCAAGGCTTGTGGGGTGCTCCTGGTCAGCAGTCTATTTGGATGACTGCAGCATCTCTGAAATGGCAAGGTTTGTGGGGTGCTCCCGGTCAGCAGTCTAATTGGATGTACCTACCCACAGTGGTCCGAGGAGGGACAAACCACAAACTGGCAACAGGGTGTTGGGCGCCCAAGGCTCATCGATGCGCAAGGGCAACAAAAGCAATCCTGTCTAATGATGGTTACAGGATAAATGTGTCACAACAGTGCATTGAACCAGGCTGCATATGGGGCTGTGTAGCCGCAGACAGGTCAGAGTGCCCATGATGACCCTTGTCCACCGTCGAAAGTGCCTACACTGGGCACGCGGGCGTCGAAACTGGAACTTGGAACAGTGGAAGAAGGTCACCTGGTCTGATGAGTCCCGTTTTCTTTTATATCACGTGAACGGGCTCTGGGCAGTTCTGTTCTGCTGGGAAACCCTGAGTCCGGCCATTTATGTGGACGTCAATTTGACACATGCCACCTACCTAAACATCGTTGCAGACCACGTACACCCCTTCATGGCAGCGGTATTCCCTGATGGCAGTGGTCTCTTTCAGCAAGATAATGCACCCTGCCACACTGCACACATTGTTCAGGAATGGTTTGAGGAACATAAAGAAGAGTTCAAGTTGTTGCCCTGGCCTCCAAATTCCCCAATCCGACTGAGCATCTGTGGATGTGCTGGACCAACAAGTCTGATCCATGGCGGCTCCACCTCACATCTCACAGGACTTGAAGGATCTGCTGTTAATGTCTTGGTGCCAGATACCACAGGACACCTTCAGGAGTCTTGTAAAGTCCATGCCTTGGCGGGTCGGCGCTGTTTTGGCGGCTTGCGGAAGACCAACAGCAAATTAGGTAGGTGGTCATAATGTTTTGGCTCATCAGTGTAAATTAAATGAAGTGATATTTACCTTGAATTTTCTTTTCCTCAAACATCTCTTTTCATATTTCATCTAAAGCATGCTCTTCACTGACACTTTTGTTGACTTGGTTAACAAGTACACTAACTTTATTAAAAAAAAAAAACTTTATTAGGGACAAAACTCTGCTGATGTGTTGGAAATGCTGCCACAACTGTCATAATTTTTGAAAAATGCATAGAAATGATTTTCAGACAAGAAATATTTAAATGGTTTATGTTTATTTCACTCTTTGTTTAGATTATCTAGGTTTTAAACATGTAATATATTACATTTTTTCCAATGGATGTTTTATAATTTAATATTGAAAGTGTTGGTCTGGGACAAGGTTAAAACAGTGAAATCCATACATAAAAGGCATTTGAAAAGTACCAAAAAATAAATAATGAAGTTTTCAAGTCTTAAAAGTTTGTATTCACATTTACAGTAACTAATGTCAAGTTTTAATGTAATCTTAACAAAAGGAAAAAAGCTGAAAACTGTTTTAATAAAAGTGGACATAAACATGCCCTTTGCTGAAGAAACACTTGCAACAAAATGCACATGGTGTAATCTGGAGAGCAATCCATGGTTAACAAACTTAACATGTGTAAATATTTGTATGAACATAAAAAGATTCAACAACTAAGACATAAACTGAACAAGTTTCACAGACATGTGACTAACTAGAATTGTCCACCCACAATAATGTGTCCCTGAACAAAGGGGGGTCAAAATCAAAAGTAACAGTCAGTATCTGGTGTGGCCACCAGCTGCATTAAGTACTGCAGTGCATCTCCTCCTCATGGACTGCACCAGATTTGCCAGTTCATGCTGTGAGATGTTACCCAACTCTTCCACCAAGGCACTTGCAAGTTCCCGGACATTTCTGTGGGGTATGGCCCTAGCCATCACCTCCGATCCAACAGGTCCCAGATGTGCTCAATAGGATTGAGATCCGTCCTCTTCGCTGGCCATGGCAGAACATTGACATTCCTGTATTGCAGGAAATCACGCACAGAACGAGCAGTATGGCTGGTGGCATTGTCATGCTGGAGGGTCATATCAGGATGAGCCTGCAGGAAGGGTACCATATGAGGGAGGAGGATGTCTTCCCTGTAATGCACTGCCTTGAGATTGCCTGCAATGACAACAAGCTCAGTCTGATGATGCTGTGACACATCGCCCCAGACCATGACGGACCCTCCACCTCCAAATCGATCCCGCTCCAGAGTACAGGCCTCGGTGTAATGCTCATTCCTTCAACGATAAACCTGAGTCCGACCATCACCCCTGGTGAGACAAAACCGTGACTCGTCAGTGAAGAGCACTTTTTGTCAGTCCTGTCTTGTCCAGCGAAGGTGGGTTTGTGCCCATAGGTGACGTTGTTGCCGGTGATGTCTGGTAAGGACCTGCCTTAGAACAAGCCTACAAGCCCTCAGTCCAGCCTCTCTCAGCCTACTGCAGACAGTCTGAGCTCTGATGGAGGGATTGTGCATTCCTGGTGTAACTCGGGCAGTTGTTGTTGCCATTCTTTACCTGTCCCGCAGGTGTGATATTCGGATGTACCGATCCTGTGCAGGTGTTGTTACACGTGGTCTGCCACTGCGAGAACGATCAGATGTCCTTCCTGTCTCCCTGTAGCGCTGTCTTAGGCTTCTCACTGTACGGAGATTGCAATGATTGGCCACATCTGCAGTCCTCATGCCTCCATGCAGCATGCCAAAGGCACGTTCACGCAGATGAGCAGGGACCCTGGGCATCTTTCTTTTGGTGTTTTTCAGAGTCAGTAGAAAGGTCTCTTTAGTGTCCTAAGTTTTTATAACTGTGATCTTAATTGCCTACCGTCTGTAAGCTGTTAGTGTCTTAACGACCGTTCCACAGGTGCATGTTCATTAATTGTTTATGGTTCAATGAACAAGCATGGAAAACATTGTTTAAACCCTTTACAATAAAGATCTGTAAAGTTATTTGGATTTGTACAAAATTATCTTTAAAATACAGTGTCCTGAAAAAGGGAAGTTTCTTTTTTTGCCGAGTTTATAATCAGCTTTATCTTGTAAGAAAAAAGAATAAAAGTAATATATTTAAATAAAATAATAATAATAAGAAAAAATGTTATGAATTATACAAGTCATATTTGTTAGATAGAAACTATAAATAGTCACATTTAAAACTTTACATGTAGTTTTGACGTACTTCCGGTTTAAACCCCACCCACATCCGGTTATATCCAAATACCGATAATTTTGCCACTGCAACAGATATAGATACAGATAACGGCTTCGCTGCACACCCCTAGTATGAAGCTGTTTTTAAAGTGAAGAATGAAGAACTGATACTTTAAGAGAGACTATGAACATACATCTGTATGTTTACAGAAACTAGAGATCCTCATTAGACACACACACACACACACACACACACACACACACTAGGGCTGCAACTAATGATCATTTTGATAATCGACTAATCTAATGATTATTAGAACGATTATTCGACTATTCGGGCGATTATTGCAACGATTAATCATCAGCTCTTAACCGATTATTCAGCTTGTGGCCGACTTAAAAGGTTGTATTATACGTGCTTACTAACAATAAACAGGACAAGATCATCTTTTAAAAATGCCTCTAAATGACATTCACTGAATTAAAGGAAAAAAAAAAAACTTTTTATTAAGTTTAATTTGGTAAAAAATTAACTGCAAAAAATCCTATTGTTATTAAGTCTTGTTTTCCATTTAAAATTGTCTAAAAATACATTTACTTGAGAAGCAACATATAAGATATTTAGAATTGCTTTAAGAGAATGTATCTTAAATATAAGTGTGTTTTGTATATAAGTGCATTTTTTCACTAGGTTATATTTCTGCAAGTGCAGTAAAGACAAAATATACTTATATTCAAGATCTATTCTCTAAAAGCAAGTCTAAATATCTTATATGCTGCTTCTTGGGTGAATGCATCTTTTTTTTTTTAAAGGATTTTTTTTATATTTTAAAATATATCTATTTTTAATATTATATTCAACATTCTCAGATAACAATTTTTTCTTCTGCAGTATAGCTGCTAAAGTAAATGTACATTGATTTAAAGGAGTTTTAGATATTTATATTGGAAAACAAAAACAAATCAAAAATGTATTTTGTTGCAGTGTATAATGGGGCGAAGACTACCCTCTCTCACCTTTTTGTTCTCTTCAATCCATCTTTAGCTCACAAAAAAACAAACAAAAAAAACAACAACAACAAAAAAAAAAAACAACTCTCTCTTATTAATAAAGCTGTGTACTGCCAATTTTCTTCACGATAAGAAATGCACTGTGAAACATATACTGTATTATGATACAATAAGTAGCGAGCCATCACGTTATAATCTAGCTGCAGCAAGCGCGCATGCTCGAACAGCCGGGTGCAGTTTCAATCTCTCCACCTTAGATCGGGACACTTATTTCGCGCAACTCATAGAAGAGGGCCTGACTGCACAGAGAAATGCCAGTTTCGGAGTTTGTAGTTACTTACATGATCTGCTTCTTTATTATAATATTCTTTATTATAAGCTATAATGCATTAAATATAACTGCATTTAAGATGTTATGCCGGGATATTTCCTTTAAAGACGCTCGACACGCAAGTTTTGCTACAGCGGAGTGGCAGCTCTGGCTCCGCTTATTCCACGAGAGTGCTTCTGTATTTACATATTTGGTATTTTTGTATAATTCCCTCATACTTTGCGATCTACATCACCTGAAACTATGACTGGACTGTGAGCTGTGTGTTCTTCCTGTCCTCAGTCAGGCGTGAGCTGCAGTGCTGCTCTTGCATGCCATCATTAGAGTTTTGTATGATCTCATTTTATGTAAAATGACATCAAACGAAATTCGACAACAAAAAATGTTGTCGACAATTTTTTATTGTCGTTGTGTTTTGCGCCGTTGCTTCGGCAAAGCATCTCTCACTCCCAGTATTCATGTAAACACAGAGAGTGATGTCTAAAGTGAACATAAACAGCGGAGAAAAAAGCGGATTTGTATTAAAATTTTGGACATGTAAGTATAAATGTAAGCTAATAGACCTGCTGCCGTCTAGTGTGTCATTATAATAATCAAACAACCATAACAAGAAAACGTGAAAACACTCACTGCTCTTGACTGGGTAACTTTAGTAGCTTTAAAAAGTATTAATGTATTATAATACAGTGAAGACCAGTAGTAGTTATATGTTGCATTTCATTCTAAATATTTACTTGATAGCCTACTGTTGTTAAAAACTTTTAAAGCTACTAAAAAAGCACTGAATTTTCTTAATTTGTTCTACTATTTTTCATCTATTTCTATTCATTGCTGTTTTTTTATTGTTATTTTATTACTGACAGTTTACTAGTCTTGAATAATTACTTAAGAACTTGAAACCATTCTTCCATAATTTACATATTAGTTAGTGTGATTATTTGTTGTAGTATTGAAGCTGTTACTGAGAATCGTCAAATTTCACTATCACAATACCAATATTTCAGTAGTCTGTTACAGTATGTATAGCCTATATTGTACATGGTAGATCTTGCTTCAGTAACATGATGAAAAAGTAGATCTCATTCCATAGAAGTATGAGCATCCCTGCTGTTAATAGTGGCGATGGAGGCTTTCCATTATTTGACTACCATACGTGACATAAAATAATTTTCATATGATTATAGCCTCCTCCCCTACCCAGTGTGGTTTACATTTCTGTCACAGAGAATTGAGTTGATTGCATAGGAACACTATTAGGTTGGGCATCAGTCATAATTTTAGGAAACATACAACAGAAACTTTGACATGTTACTTGAGCATGTAACTTAAATGTCCTTTTTTTCTCTCCGGACAAGTCACTTTTTTATTCGGACAAGTGAATGACCAATTTACTTGTCCGGAGGACAAGCACAGGACAATGCTTAATATTGAGCCCTGATGTAACATTAGGCTGTTTGCAATGTTAACTAATCAAGTTGAAGTAACGCTACTGTTTTAAGCTTAATGTTTGTACCCTTGATTTTCAGATCATGAGCATTTTTAAATATTTCAAGAAGAGAGAGCGAAATCTACCACCAGATGAAGAAACAGCGACAGAGGAAGCTAGCTAGGACAGCTAGCATAGTTAGATGGCAAGTCAATAGCCAAACAGATTATTCATAGGCTTTTGTCAAGAAATAAACTGGAGTGACAGTGGAATTTTAACATTACTTGTTTCTCTGTAGCAAAAGAGACAGCTTCTCCAGGAAGCAGAAGAGACAGCAGGGGCAGCATAAGAGACTCAGCTGACTTTCATAGAGGGACAGACATTCAGAGAGGGGCAACAGGGCAGGTACTTCCCATAGGGGCAGCAGGGGAGACAGCCTCCCCTGAGGGAGGGACAGCAAGTGATTTTGACAGCAGAGAAAGGTGCAGTAGGTCAGAGTAGTTTCAGTTGAGTTTTTGAACTGCATTAAACTCCGTCTCGTTAACCATGCTTTATGGGTGTGACTTTTTTGCCATGTCATCACCATTCATATCTACACAACCAATGTGTTTATGATTAAATTACTACTAGAGCACAAAATTGTTTACAAGAGCACAGAGTTCTTCATAGATCTAGCTTCTTAATTTTGCTCTCAAAGTGCACCAGACTGATGCATTTAACTTTAAAATATACAAAATGTTCTTACAGGGGAGCATGCCCCCAGACCCCCTAGAGGGTCTGAGGTCCACCCACCACAGACTCACAAAATCATGTGGAAAACACTGCACGCACACACACACACACACACACACACACACACACACACACACACACACACACGAACTGAAGATATTCTGGGATAAACAAATGAAGTGCCTTACATGTGTTATAAACCTGGAACAGATTTTACATGGACTCAAACACACTCATACATTTACTTATACAACAGACTGAAAACACAAAACACCGCTATCAGACACACACACAAACTCACATTAACTCTTATGTTTTTAAGAGTTAACATTATGTTTGAGGACATCCCCAAAAGGAGGTTTTGTCAGATTTAGCTCACTTCTAGGGACATTATTTGGCATCCAATAGTATACAGTATATTTAAGTAAAACCACACACACTGACATAATAACATGCACTCACACACTTATACTATGTATATATATATATATATATATATATATATATATATATATATATATATATACACACACTCACTGAACATTTTATTAGGAACACTGGGTTCTATAATAATACTATAAAAACAATACTAATACTGGGTAGGGCCTCTCTTTGCTCTCAAAACAGCCTCAATTCTTTGTGGCATGGATTCCACAAAATGTTGGAAGCATCATTTGAGATTCTGGTCCATGTTGACAGGACTGCATCACGCAATTTCAGCAGATTTGTCAGCTGCACATTCATGCTGTGAATCTCCACATTCTACCACATCCCAAAGGTGTTCTTTTGGATTCAGATCTAGTGACTGGGAAGGCCACTTTCTAACCAGTTTGAGATGGCTTTTGCTTTGTGACACGGAGCATTTTCATGCTGGAAGTAGCCATTAGAAGATGGGTAATTGTGGCCATGAAGGGATGAACATGGTCAGCAGCAATACTCAAAAAGGCTGTGGCATTCAAGTGATGACTGATCGGTATTAACGGGCCCAAAGTGTGAAAAGAAAACATTCCCCTCACCATTACAACACCACCACCTGCCTGGACTGTTGACACAAGGCAGGTTGGGTCCATGGATTCATGCTGTTGGTGCCAAATTCTGACCCTACCATCTGTGTGCCTCAGCAGAAAATGAGATTCATCAGACCAATTGCATGAATAAGTAGCTGTACTAGTGTTCCTATTAAAGTGCTCAGTCAGTGTGTACAGTATATATAACATTATAAAACTATACATTTTAAGTTGTTTATAATAAGTATAGAAACAATATATTTTAATTTTATTATGAAATATTAAGATAAATGCAAATATATAGGTAGTTTGAGAGTGTAGGGAGAACGACTTGATTGCATCATTTACAGTGCGTCATGGGAGTGGATGGTCGCTGCACCAGAAATTCTGCTATTAAACACAATTTGTTTTTAATGAAGATGAACTACAAGGATTGATGGCTTCAACAGAAGCATATACCATCGATTAACAACCTCGGAGCTCACGGTAGATCTGTCTTTAAAGGTTTATAAGTTATCATTACAAATCTATTCCCCTATGGAATTAATGGGATTTTTACTTCCAGAACCATTTTTACTTCCGGGACTGTTGCACTCAATTAAGAATGACCCTGAATGTCAGACGTCTCAAAATACACATCTAAATGGGTACATACTTTACTGTAAGTATAATTAGCTACCTAACATTCATATTTAAAGTATGAAATTATGTTTCAATTGAGGATATACTCAAAAGAATGTTTAGTCAGATTTAGCTCTATTTTGGGGAATATGTTTTCCCCAAACTATAGCTAAATATGCAGCTACCCACACATACACATTCCAAGAGCCCCAAGACGTGTATCAGAGGGTCTTGAGACAGATAACGGGCCCTATTTTAAGAGTGCAGTGCTATGCAGTATGTCACATGCACAAAGTCAGTGGGCATGGCCATGATGTTTTTATATTATCGTGAAAGCATGCAATAAGTCTAGGTATATGTGGGTTGGCAAAATTGTGCATGCAAAGCACTAATAGGCTGGGTCAAGTGCAATTTAATTCGGAAATTCTTCTCTAATTATTGCACCATTTGCATCCTATTATATAGTCCAATTTCTGTCAAGCAACGTCAATATAAATGAAGACTTCCCATTCATAAGAATTTGATAATATAAATGGGCTGTATGCAATGCGTCCCCTGCTCTGTTTGTTGCCTGCGCAGCTCCGGACTCCAATGTACAGTATGTGTCGTATGTTCTCTGTTGGACTCTCTGGGACTGTTAGCTCTCATCCTGCTCGCCCGTGTTTCAGCTGCTTGAATATGGTTTGCTTCTCTCCCATTGTTCATTGTTTGTAATGTAGTATATTTGTTATATGTTTCTCTGTTTAATGTTAAATTTCTGTACAGCATCTTTGAGCTTTGGAAAGGCGCTATACAAAATAAATGTATTATTATCATTATTATTAATCATACTGATCTACTGACACACAAATCATGGCTAGTTTTAAAAGTAATCAATAGCTCTTTGATATCATCTGATGGTGGAATCCCCAAACTGCAAATGCAGGAACTGATTTTAGACTTTGCGTTGAGAATAGACATGGTTCTCAGACGTCTTAGTGCAATGACCTATTTTTAAGGAAAATATTGCGGCACTTCATTAACATACAATACACCCACAGATAGTGTAAACACTCCCACTCATGGCCACTTCCGCTTTGCGCTGGCGGGGAAATTGCACTAAGAATTTGCACTCTCTAGAACATCTGATAAGACGTTGTGCACGGTCATTGAGCATAGCGCTGTGGCTAGTGAGGTCAAGAAAATAGAGCCAAATGTGTGTGTTGAGCAGGGTGTTAAACATGAATACACTGATAGCACAGGCCATGCTCACACGTCCAACACCCAGCTTTCATGGGAATGGGTGTACACAGGAAAAGAGGATCCTGGGAAATGGAGCAAGGCAAGGTGTGGTCACACACACAGGATATGCAAGGTGCTGTGTCTGTGTTAGAGAAAGGCGTAATCAATATGGGCCTGGTCCAGTGTGGACATGTGTATGTGTATGTCTGTGTTTCATAGTCTTGGCATTAATACAGTAGAGCATACTACATCTAATATGTAGCTGGATGTGTCTCCGTTGCAGTAAAAACCGTCAACTGGGACTGACAGCAATACGACCCCCGCAAAAACACTTACAGGTCAAGGGTAACAGACTTTGGCACATTTTAGCACAGATGGACAATAGTGGACGACCCATAATGTTTTGCAGCTTTGTAAGTCATGTCATTCTGACAGTGGATAGACTGCTCCACTGAAACCTTACACTATGTCCTAACAAGGTGTGACATGAACAAGCAACAAGCGATTAAAGCTAACAGTACTCATTTTACGGCGTGTCTTTACTAGACACGAGTGTTCCATCAACTCAAGTCTAGTCAAGTCATTTTTATTTGTAGAGCACTTTTCACAACAAACATAGTTTCAAAGCAGCTTTCCAGAAAATGATGCTGTAATGTCTTAAAGTCCTCACTGATCAGTTTAAATGAAAACATGATTGAAAATCACACTTTAAAGATAATTTGTCTTTAGGCCCCCAGTGAGCAAGCCAAAGGCAACTGTGGCATCGTGATGTTAACAGATGCCCTTCTATATTTGATGCGCTGGACAGCTACTGCAGCCACTTTGGAAATTATTTTATTTACAAATAACATGAATTGCTTGCTATTAATATTTTTTTTTTTTTTCTAGATCTGATATATATTTCAAAGTCAGCTTGTGATCCTTTTGGTCTCTGACCTACTAATTAAATCATATTTAGTTTCTAATCTTTTTGTTTCTAACCATGTATGCGATTGCAGCATTATAAAATTGTTTTGCTGTTCTAAAACAGCCCATGCAAAGCAGTGGTGACTGAAAAATGGAGAAGCACAGACTGGTTTTTGGTATGTGCAAGGTTGCCTCCAAAAGTCGCTCAAACTACTACTTAACCAGTGAAATTTATTTACGATAATAATTAACTAAGCTCAAAACTGTTTTGTTTTGTTTTTTGTTTTGTTTTTTTTTTTAAACAAAATAGGCAACATATCTGTTTAAGAAAGCCAAAATAAATGTGTTACGTCAGATTGCAAAATATCGGTGTAACAATTCAAGGATGGGAAAGGAGGAAGCTAGGACCAGCTTGACAAACACGTAGACATTTAATAAACACTTTTCAGTGTATAACAAAACAAAAACACGCAATGCTTTTCAGCCAGCTACGTATGAACATAAAGACACACACACAGACAGGATTCGTGCATCTCTCCCCCTCGTCTGCTGCTGTCTCCTCTCCTTAAATACTTCCACCACCCCTCACTGGAAAGCGAGACCACAGGTGGAACTCATTCACCACTTATCTTCCCAGCCTTGCCCTGCCCAGACGCCACTCGGCCCCGCACTGCTCGCCACATACCCCCCACCCACTTCTAGGGAGGGAGCGTTGGCACATCAGGATTGTCTCCGGGTCTGACCCTCACTTGCCAGGGAGTGGGAACAGGACGAGGGAGAGGAGGGGGGAGAATGGAGAGAGAGAGGAGAAAGCAGAAAGAGGAGAGAGAGACGGGCTCGCCGGCCCCGGACACGCCATCAACTGGCCCTCAGCTCGCTGTACTGCTTCTGTCCGCGATGCTGGGCGATGGCACTGGACCCCTCAGCTGTCCCTTTTGACTGCCGGTTAATGCAGTGCTCCATAGCCACCAGATCGAGCACTCCCTCGGCGTCGCGATCCTCAGTCAGCAGCAAGGACTCCTTGACAGCACATCTTTCCTCCTTCCTGGGTTTCGGCACCAATTCAAGGATGGGAAAGAAGGAAGCTGAGACCGGCTAGAAAAACACGTAGTCATTTAATAAACACTTTTCAGTGTATAACAAAACAAAAACACGCACTGCTTTTTAGCCAGCTACATATGAACATAAAGACACACACACACACACACACACACACACACACACACACACACACACACACACACACACACACACAGACAGGCTTTGTGCATCTCTCTCTCTCGTCTACCACTGCCTCCTCTCCTTAAATACTCCCGCTGTGCCTCACTGGAATGCGAGACCGATGTGGCACACAGGTGGAACTCATTCACCACTTATCTTCCCGGCCTTGCTCTGCCCCGATGCCGCTCAGCCCTGCCCTGCTCACCACAATCATGTGTCCTCAGAGTGTATATCCGATTTGCCAAACACTATGTCAATAACGTACATCACCGTTTCAATTATTGGCCATTTGTTGCAAAGGCCCACCTATTTGAGAGCTCAACCAATCATCATATAGAGAAGCAGGTCTTCCAAACAGGACAAAAATACATTGATTGAGAGCCCAAAGTCCAGCAGGCAATCAGATGCAGATCCAATTCAAATAGTGCTCATAATGCACCCACAGAATCCCAAAGAAGCAGAGCGTCCAGGTGGGACTCAAAATTACGTATTTAGAGCCTCTTGTTCAATCAACATCAAACTTTTGCTTCATTGATTAGAATGGACCAGGTCTCTGCCATAGACTCCCATTGAAGCACGGCATAAGTAGCACTCTATGAGTTGTGCATCCACTTACTTCTATGGAAATATTAACGTAGAAAAAAGCAGATTGCATCACTTGAACGAAATTATGTAAAATCATTTACACTTTTTTTTCCGCTGAAATACTGAAATGCACAAAGAGCAATATGTAATTAATATTGATTATCCGTACATATATAAAACTTGTCATTGCAGCATTTCTTGTGAAATTTTAGGGGAAGCCATGTTTCCTGTGTTTTTAAGCAAGCGTTACTGCAAAGTCAGTTTTCATACAAATGGATTTCCGTTAAAAATAAATAAATTCATGTCTAGTGAGGAGTTCAAATCTGGTTGGTTAAACTATACACTATACACTCGGCTATCAAGTGTATACATTTTCAAAGTGTACTATTATCTTAAATGGAACACTAGCGTTTTTTACTACACAGAAGTATTTGCCATTTTTTATAAATATATTTCATATCTTTTCGTTGCATTTTTTCAGTGTGAACACACTACTTACACTACAAAATGGCTTAGAATAGTGCAGAAGTATATGATTTGGGACTTAGCTACTGTGTTATTATCAGTTTTTGTCCTAACCAGCCATGACTGCACCAAACAACAGGACAATCTGTTGATCACTTTGTTTCTATTTCTGCATCGTTGTGCTGAGTAATCCTGCCCACAGTGAAATCTCAGTGGTCTAAAATCCTGCTCCACATAGCTGTATATTAAACATCAGTTATCACTGGCTGTGATTGTGCAGCAAATTTTAGTGTGCACAAAATAGTTTGCTTTATTTGCCAAAGTTTGCCAAAGATTGGTACCATCCATGAGATAAAAATGGGCCTCCTGTACTGCAATCTCTAAAAAATTAATTAAGATAAAGCCCCATCCTAATTGCAAACAAATGTGATTGGTCCATTCGTTTCATCGCTGCCAGTGCAAAAGAGAAAAAGAAAAAAGTAACATGTACCTGGTAGCCACATATTTGTAAATGTTTGATTCAGCAGTGGTCTGGATGACAATGGCATTCAGAGAAAGTTTAATAGGCATTACATTAAAAATACAGTGTGTAGTTAATAATATAATAAAACTAGATCATATAAGTCATCATAACTGGCTGTTGCAGCAGACCCCCATGTTTCATGATAACTGTCATTCTACAGCTCTTTTCTATGTCTACACTTTGAAAACAAAAAAAAAAAGAAAAAGAAAACAAAAAAGATTTTCACTGGGGCAGTACCCTCAAAGGTACACCTACTTGACACCTTAAGGTACTAATATGTGTCCAGTAGGGACAGATAAGGTACAAATTCTTTACAATTGACATGTAAAGGGTACAGTGGGCGAACCTTTTAGGGTAGTGAAAAGCTATTGTATCATTTGCATAAAGCTGAAATTTTCTAAACTTGTCGCTCACCATGGCTATCTCTGTCGACAACGGGCGCAGCAGCTCATGTCGCCGGAAGTCGCTGTGCTCTCATTAAAATTAATGGGATCGTGTCATAAACAGTGACCTTTACTGATGGGAGAGAGGCCTGCAGTTCCGTGGATGTTGTCCTTGGCTTTTTTGTGACTTCCTGGATGAGTTGTCGCTCTGCTCTTGGAGGAATTTTGGAAGGTCGGCCACTTCTGGGAAGGTTCACTCCTGTGCCAAGTTTTCTCCAATTGGAGATAATGGCTCTCACTGTGGTTCTTTGGAGTCCCAGAGCCTTTGAAACAGCTTTGTAACCCTTCAAAGACTGATGCATTTCAATCACATTATTCCTCATCATTTCTGGAATTTCTTTTGACCTTGGCATAGTGTGCTACTGGGTGAGACCTTTTAGCCAACTTCAAAAGTTCTATTTAGGTGTTGATTTGATTGAACAGGGCTGGCAGTAATTAGGTCTGGATGTGTCTAGTCCAGCTGAACCCCATTATAAATGCAGTTTCGTAGATTTGGGGATTTAGTAACAAACGGAGCAAATACTTCTTAACACAGGCCCAGTTGGTATTGGATAACTTTTTTGCTTCAATAAATAACTTTATCATTTAAAAACTGTATTCTGTGTTTACTCAGATTGCCTTTGTATTATGTTAGAGTTTGTTTGAATTTTTGAAACAATTTAGTATGAGATATACACAAAAACAGAAGAAATCAGGGCAAATACTTGTATGTTGTGTGATGCCGATGGCATTAAAAAAACGTAACCTGTATGTTATGTAGCCTGAGCCGCATTTTCTTTTATCTTGCCTAATTTTGTTCATGGTTTTTAAGTGTTAGGGCATGCATAAAGTGACATTATTTTTGTTGTTGATTTCAGCAAATTAATTTATATAAGCCTATTATATTTATTATCCAGTTTATTTCTTAATATAAAACATCACTTAAACAGAACATATATTACTCAGGTGGCAAACTTTGTCCATTATTTGTCCATAAGTATTGGAGGTCCAGACTTTAAAGCCCTTTATTTACTTTCCCTTATATTTAAAGTGATATGCCATATAAGCACAGGTAAGACCACAGATGACTCCTCATTACTGTGGTTAGGTCAATGTAGCTAGATCAGCCACAACATTAAAACCAACTACCTAATATCGTGTAGGTCCCCCTCGTGCCACCAAAACAGCTCTGAACCGCAAGGCATGGACTCCACATGACCTCTGAAGGTGTCCTGTGGTATCTGGCACCGAGACTTTAGCAGCAGATCCTTTAAGTTCTGTAAGTTGTGAGGTGGAGCTGCCGTGGATCGGACTTGTTAGTCCAGCACATCCCATAGATGCTCAATCGGATTGAGAAATTTGGAGGCCAAGTCAACACCTTGAACTCATTGTCATGTTCCTCAAACCATTCCTGAACAATTTTTTGAGTGTGGCAGGCCACTGCCATCAGGGAATACCGTTGCCATGAAGGGGTGTACGTGCTCTGCAACAATCTTAAGGTAGGTGGTATGTGTCAAAGTAACATCCACATGAATGCCAGGACCCAAGGTTTCCCAGCAGAACATTGCCCAGAGCATCACACTGCCTCCACAGGCCTGCCTTCTTCCCATGGTGCATCCTGCTGCCATCTCTTCCCCAGGTAAACGATGCACACCCACCCGGCCATTCACATGAACTAAAAAAAAAAAGATTCATCAGACCAGGCCACCATCTTCTATTGCTCCATGGTCCAGTTCTGACGCTCACGTGCCCAGTGTAGGTGCTTTCAGCGGTGGACAGGGGTCAGCATGGCCACTCTGACCATTCTGTGGCAACACAGCAAACTGCGATGCACTGTGTTTTCTGACACCTTTTTACCATGGCCAGCATTAAGTTTTTCATCAATTTGTGCTACAATAGCTCTTCTGTGGGATCGGACCAGACGGGCTAGCATTCGCTCCCCACGTGCATCAATGAGCCTAGGGCGCACATGACCCTGTCGCCGGTTCACCAGTTGTCCTTCCTTGGACCACTTTTGGTAGGTACTAACCACTGCATACCAGGAACACCCCACAATACCTGCTGTTTTGGAAATGCTCTGACCCAGTCATCTAGCCATCACAATTTGCCCTTGTCAAAGTTGCTCAGATCCAACCGCCTGCCCATTTTTCCTGCTTCCAACACATAAAATTCAAGAACTGACTGTTCACTAGCTGCCTAATATATCCCTACCTTTGACAGGCACCATTGTAACAAGATAATAAATGTTATTCACTTCACCTGTCAGTGGTTTTAATGTTGTGGCTTATCAGTGTATATATATATATATATATATATATATATATATATATATATATATTTTTTTTTTTTTTGCACAGTATACTCTACCGGTCAAAAGTTTTGAAACACTTACTCATTCTTTATTATAATTTTTTTTTTCTTCACATTTTAGAATAATAGTAAAGTCATTAAAACTATGGAATAACATAAATGGAACTATGGGAATTATGTTGTGACAAAACAAAATCCAAAATATATCAAAACTGTGTTATATTTTAGCATCTTCAAAGTACTCACCCTTTGCCTAGAATTCTCAGACATGTACTCTTGACATTTTCTCAACCAACTTCTTGAGGTATCACCCTGGGATGCTTTTTAAACAGTATTGAAGGAGTTCCCATCTATGTTGGGCACTTATTGGCTGCTTTTCTTTATTATTTGGTCCAAGTCATCAATTAAAAAAAAAAAATTATAAAAAAAAATAATGAATTACATTTTAGTTTTATAATAAAATAAAATAATATGGTGGCACAATTATATTTTTGTCTAAAAAACTAATTTCAAACATTTAAGTGTAGGGCTTTACTGGTTGTTTAGATCAGTGTTACTATCAGAAATAATTGGTAATAATTTCTTTAGTTATTAATTAATATTTAAATTAATTAACTGAATCTTACTCATTAAAGCCTCACACGGGGCACCAATTATTATGTAGGGCTTTACTGGTTGTTTAGATAAGTGTTACTATCAGAAATAATTAATAATTATTGCTTTAGTTATTCATTTTTAAATTAATTAATTGAATCTAACTCATTAAAACCTCATATGGGGCTCCAGTATATGTAGTGCGCTACGTTTAGGAGCGGGTTTGGTTATTAGCAATAATTAATAATTATCAAAGATAATTATTAATTATTAAAATCAATAGGGAATCAATGTTAGCTTTTTTTAATCCTTAAAATCAACAATTATCAAAGATAATCACTAATCATTAACATCGATAAAACATTCATTCAAATTAACACTAGCTTATTGATCCTTCAAAATCAACAATCATCAAAGATAATCATCAATTATCAAAAATCAATAGAATATTAATAAGGATTAATATTGCCGGAGCACCACCCTGGAATCAGGGACTAATAACCAGATAACATTAGATAATATAATATTAGATTGTTTTCTTAGGAAAATCGACATCCGAAGAATATCGATTTTCGGGAAAAAAAACAGTGAATGAAGGCTTGAATCCGAGCACTGACATCGCATCAGCATGACATAGGTGTATGCAAAACAAACCAAAACACTTCTCTTTGTAATATAACAAAGTTTATTTATGCAGTAATATCAATTAATAATTAATACAATGCAGTCAATAAACTTCTGACTTACAACTACAAACTAAACAGTGATATGATTAGATATGGAAATCAAAATAATCCTATAACACATGAGGGTGTGTGTGTGTGAGAGCGAGTGTGTGTATGTGTGGGTGTGTGTGTAAGGAGGGACGTGCATAAAATGGCGGACGTGACTCTCGTGGAGAGTATGTCATGCGAGACTTCCGGCCAGAGAATATGGCCGCGAATGTGGGCGGAGAGAAACCAGTCAATGGCGTCTACCAGTTACCACGTGTATAAGCTTGTACGATAGCTTAGGGACAAAGCTGAGCTTTATCACGAAGCTATCTACTAGCCAAAAATGTGTGCGAGAATGTTTGTGAGGGGTCGCGCGCGCGCGCGTGTGTGTGTGTGTAGTTAGTACGAGAGAGAGAGAGAGAATTAAGTGACGGCCCCAAAGCCGGTTTCGCGATCGTGGGAGAGCAGCTGTTAGTTTATCACTCAGAGACGTGGTGGACGGCTCGTAAACCGTCCCACGGTCTTTGATTCTTTAATGGATAAACTCAGTTTGCCGGTCTCACCCGCGATGGCAGAAATCCACAACAGTCCAATGTGGTTGGACTACAATACAGCAAATCTCATTCCTGATAATTAATACCCTGAGTATTAGCCGCAATGAGCGGACTCGGTGGTCCGTAAACTGTACAAGCAATAACCTTGATACACAAGAATAACACACTATAATATTCTATCTCTGCCCAGACGTAAACCTCTTACTTGAATCGTATGAGGACATAGAATGTGTGTTCATCCGTCCTTTAACTCCGACTCGGTTCCTCGAGGCTCGGGTGATGACGGGAGGCCATTTCCTCGCTCTGTCGGCAGGTGGTATGGCTGCTGATTCTCGGCGGGCTGGCGGAGAAATCAGCGACATCGACTTGATTGAATATGGAAGAGAAATCTTTTATCTCTTCACTTCTGCAGGCAAACGGATGAAGATGCGGATTGCTCAGCGGTCTCCTTCGGATCCGTTAGAATGTTCGGCGGAACACAGAGTAATCTCAACTCATCCAGCGAGATGGAGATTGTATGGCCACAGTTTCAAGTCGGACGTTACTTCCTTGTGCCACGAGGCTGCACCTGAGAGCAGCGATGAGCTGCGTCTATGAACGGCAAGCAAAGTTGCTGGAAGCAAATCCCAGAAGCATTTCAGAGGTATTTCTACTCCTGATGATGTCATAGTTGAGGTGTGTTCTGTTGTGTGCCTCATCAAATAGGAGTTGAGAGTTCGATCCTTTAGTGAGCAACGCCTCATGGGAATTGTAGTCTGTTTTGAACTCCCTTTGTTTGATTTTGGCACGGTTTTTATCAGTAAGATTTATGACTTGTTATATGAATACATGAGGCCCAACATAAGCATACGCCAAAACTTTTGACCGGTAGTGCATATGTGTATACAGCTCTGGAAAAAATTAAGATACCACTTCAAAATTATCAAAAAGTTTTAATGGATTTACTATTTATAAGTATGTGTTTGAGTAAAATGAATTTTTTTGTTTTATTCTATAAAGTACTGACAACACTTCTCTTAAATTCCAAATAAAAATATTGTCATTTAGAGCATTTATTTGCAGAAAATGACAACTGGTCAAAATAACAAAAAAGATGCAGTGTTTTCAGAGTTCAAATAATGCAAAGAAAACAAGTTAATATTCATTTTCAAACAACACAATACTAATGTTTTAACTTAGGAAAACTTCAGAAATCAATATTTGGTGGAATAACCCTGATTCCCTATCTGTCTCTCACTCAACGTTGTGTCGATGTAGTGACACTAAGGGTCACTCTTGGGAGCCCCAAACACCTCTGCTTTTTGAAAAAAGGCCAATGGGAATTGGCGAGTGGAATTTGCATGCCACTCCCCGGACATAGGAGTATAAAAGGAGCTGGTATGCAACCACTCTTTCAGATTTTCTCTTCGGAGCAGAGCGGTTGTGTTCAGCGAGCTGAATTACTCTGCCGATCCATTCACTTTGAAAAGCTGTTGGATTTATAGTGCATTACAGCGGCCTCTCCCACTCTTGCACTGTTGAAGTGCAGAGAACTCCCCTGGGTGCTTCAGCAGCTAAAAGAGTATATTCTTCCTACTAAAAGAGTATATATTTTCCCTTCTTAAAAGAGTGGCATTAACGGAGAGCGTCTTTTTAAAGATGCCTCTACGTTTGTGTGTATTTCCTGGTTGCGGTCGTTACCTCTCTGCTTCCGATGGCCATGATTGCGGTCTTACGTGCTTGGGCGCTGCCCACGCAGAGACAGCATTCATGGACGGGTCATGTTCTCACTGCGAGAGCGTGACCATAGCAATGTTGCGGTCGCGGTTTTTCCATTGTTAGAGGGAAAGACCACCCCAGCGGCTCCCCGCCTCGGTCCTTCTACCTACGGGATTGAGGCCACATCGGTTAGCACTGGGGGAGATTTGGGGACCCCAATGGGAGCCACTCCGCCGGGTAACTCCCACGGACCTCCCATTCTCCAGTACGCTCATTTGCCCCGCTGGGATGAGACTGCTGGCTCGTCTCAGGGTGAGTTCGCAATCTCGTTTCGGCGCTCGCGAAGTGGATGACGCTGTCTGACGCTGAGGACTCGACTGGGCTCCCACCTTCGGGTGTGGTCGCCCAGTCGCAGCCTGATGCACAGCTGGCAGCCATGCTTGCCCGGGCAGCTGCGTAGGCTGGAGTGGAACCCTCCACCCCTCCTGAACCCTTGCAGCCTGACGATTGGTTCCTGAGCCCAGAGCGCCCCAGGCCCTTTCTTCCCGGAGGTGCATGAGGAGCTCACGAGGTCGTGGCGGGCACCTTTCACTGCCTGGACCCGGTCTCTGAGCTCCTCCACTCTCACTACCCTCAATGGTGGGGCTGCCAAGGGGTACTCGGCGATTCCCCAGGTTGATAAGGTGGTTGCGGTGCACCTGTGCCCGCAAAATGCCACCACCTGGCGGGGCCGCCTGAGAACCCCGTCCAGCGCCTGTAGGATTATGTCGTCTTTTTAGGGATCAGGTGGTGAACCTGCAAGCACTGCCCCAGGAGGAGGCAGAACCAGCCTTGGCGTTGCTGTGTCCGGTGCATGCTTTACGCATCTATTTGGATTGCACGCAGAGCTTTAGAATCTCCGAGCAGATCTTTGTCTGCTTTGGTGGACAGCAGAAAGGAAGCACTGTCTCTAAACAGAGGATCGCCCACTGGATCGTTGACGCCATCATGATGGAATATCATGCTCAGGACATGAACCCCCTGTGGGGTTACGAGCCCACTCTACTAGGAGTGTAGCGGCCTCCTGGGCCCTGACCAGTGGCGCCTCTTTGGCAGACATCTGTGGAGCAGTGGGCTGGGCAACACCCAACACCTTTGCGAGGTTCTACAATCTCCGGGTTGAGCCGGTTTCGTCACGTGTATTGTCAGGTACGAGCAGGTAAGTTCCGGGACAGCTGGCCGGGTGTACTGCTTGCACATAGCACCTTTCCCCTCCCTTGAGGTGAAGACGTGTGCTTTTGACTCCCAGTTGTGTTCACAAGCTGTGATCCCTGGATGACTTTCCTCCTTAACCCTGTGGCAGACGAGTTTGTGGAGAAACTAGCTGCTGGCCCAGTACGTATGCTAATTAGGCCCTGTACTGGGGTAGATGCTCCACATGTGCTGATTCCCCGTAGGTGACCCATGTGATATCTTCCCCTAAATCGTTTCCCTGTTGGTAAACTGCGTCTTCCTTGGGCAGAGGCCCCTCTGCCCCAGTCATCATGTTTGTAGAAACTCCTCCCCCCTCGGGTAGGACCTACCATGCGACTCCACATGACATACTTCCGGTAAGAACATGTGATGTATTTCCACTCAAAATACCCCTCCCCCTTCTCTGGGTGGGGTGTGGTCTCCACGGTGTCTTCCCCTTTGGAGTGATACCCCCCCGACGTAGACATTTATGGCCCCCAGTCGGTTAACAAATTCCACTCTTTTTGGGGAGAAAAAAAGAGGAAAAGAGGCCATGGCTGGGCTAGCCTGTCCCTATTTGTTGGGCAGTCGACTTGTCCCTGAAGGACCATTCGATGCTCTTAAGAGCATTGGGGGAGGTTACATGACAGCCTGGTGCGCTGGCTACGAGGCACACAGTGGTCTGCCCGTCTCGCACCGCCAGTCCACGTAATATAGTTCAGCTAGTTGTGTCATTTTGTATAGGGACCCCTAGTGTCACTACATCGACACAACGTCAAGTGAGTGACAGACAGGGAACATCCTGGTTACTTTCGTAACCTCCATTCCCTGATGGAGGGAACGAGACTTTGTGTCCCTCAACACTGAACCACCCGCTGAAATGGCCGGGACCTTGTCTCGGCTCCTCAGCACAAAACCTGAATGAGTGGTTGCATACCAGCTCCTTTTATACCTGTATGTCTGGGGGAGTGGCATGCAAATTCCACTCGCCAATTCCCATTGGCCTTTTTTCAAAAAGCAGAGGTGTTTGGGGCTGCCAAGAGTGACCCCTAGTGTCACTACATCGACAAAACGTCAAGTGAGTGACAGATAGGGAATCAGGGTTATTCCACCAAATATTGATTTCTGAAGTTTTCCCTGAAGTTAAAACATTAGTATTGTGTTGTTTAAAAATGAATATGAACTTGTTTTCTTTGCATTATTTGAACTCTGAAAACACTGCATCTTTTTTGTTATTTTCACCAGTTGTCATTTTCTGCAAATAAATGCTCTAAATGACAATATTTTTATTTAGAATTTAAGAGAAGTGTTGTCAGTACTTTATAGAATAAAAGAAAAATGTTCATTTTACTCAAACACATACTTATAATTAGTAAATCCATTGAAACTTTTTGATAATTTTGAAGTGGTATCTTAATTTTGTTTTCGATCACAGCTTTCATACATCTTGGCATGCTCTCTACCAGTCTTTCACATTGCTTTTGGATGACTTTATGCCACTCCTTGCACCAAAATTCAAGCAGCTCTGCTTTGTTTGATGGTTTGTGACCATCCATCTTCCTCTTTATCAGATCCAGAGGTTTTCAATGGGGTTCAGGTCTGGAGATTGGTCTGGCCATGACAGGGTCTTGATCCGGTGGTCCTCCATCCACACATTAATTGACCAGGCTGTGTGGCATGGAGCACTGTCCTGCTGGAAAAAACAATCCTCAGAGTTGGGGAACATTGTCAGAACAGAAGGAAGCAAGTTTTCTTCCAGGATAACCTTGTACATGGCTTGATTCATGCGTCCATCACAAAGACGAATCTGCCCGATTCCAGCCTTGCTGAAGCACCCCCAGATCATCACCGATCCTCCACCTGGTCGTCTAATGGTTAGATGAAGACCTGGAGAGGCCTTCAAGCCACAGTGTCTTGCACCCACTGTGAAATTTGGTGGAGGATCAGTGATGATCTGGGGGTGCTTCAGCAAGGCTGGAATCGGGAAGATTTGTATTTGTGAAGGACACTTGAATCATCAAGCCATGCAAAGCATTCCCTCTCTTAGTCAAGTCAAACTTTATTTATAAAGCACATTTAAAACAACAGAGGCTGATCCAAAGTGCTGTACAATTTACAAATAAAACATATAAAAACAACCAAACAATATATAGTAAAAATGCAACCTTTACATAAAAACATTTTTTTTTTTTTTTTATTTGATCAGCAAACAGTACATTATATAGTATCAAAAGACATTGAATAAAAATAAGACTTAAGGGCAGATTTGAAAATAGCTGGGCAGGCTATTCCAAAGTTTTGGAGCAACAACAGAAAAGGCCTGATCACCCTTTGACTTGCGGCGCGAATGGGAGACAGATAAAACAAGCTGATTACCTGATCTGAGCATTCTTGGAGGAGAGTAAGAGTTCAGAAGGTCACTAATGTATCTAGGTGCAAGGCCAGAAAGGGCCTTCTATGCAAAGACAGCAATTTTAAAATCAATTCTGAACCTTATGGGAAGCCAGTGTTGAGAAGCTAATACAGGGGAAATGTGATCCCTCTTTTTAATCCCAGTTAAAAATCTAGCTGCCGCAGTTTGAACAATCTGCAGACAAGATATAGCAGATTGAGGCAGACTGATATACAGTGAATTGCAGTAATCCAGCCGTGATGTAATAAAAGCATGGATCACAGTTTCTAGGTCTTTTTACGAGAGAAACTGTTTTAGTTTAGCAATAGACCTTAGATGAAAGAAACCTCCCTTAACAACAGCACTGATTTGTTTGTCAAAAATTAAAGATGTGTCAAAAATAACCCCAAGATTTTTCACATGCTTTTGAATGTTGGAGGAAAGAGAACCTAACTGTGCTTCAAGGGCAGGAGGGGGTCTGGAAGAGCCTAAAACAATAACTTCAGTTTTGCCTTCATTTAACTGCAAGAAATTGTTTGCCATCCAACATTTGATGTCCTTAAGACATTTGAAGAGCACTTCAAAAGGGCAGCTACTGTCTGGTCTGACCAGTAAATAAAATTGGGAATCGTCAGCATAGCAGTGATAAGAGATATATTGTGACGAGGAGGAGGGCGGGGCCAGGCCGTGAGGACACACGGCTGGCCCTGAATTGGGCTAATCAGCCAGGAGGGGGATAAAAACGAGCAGGAGGCACCAGTCCACCGGAGAAGGAGCAAGCTGTCATCTGCCAGAGGGCAGAGGAGTGGTTGAGGACCGGGAGACAACGTGTCCGCAAACCAGCGAGCAAGTTTTTCTCTCTCTCTCTCCTCTCTCTCTGTTACTCCACCTCACACTTTCCCTCTCACCTTTCCCTCCCCTCGTCTCTCCCAGGGCTCCGGAAAGGTGGGGAAGACCTGCCAGCAGGCACGGCCGGAAGGGCAAAGCCCCCCCTCCAGGAAGGGAGGGGAGTGCATCATGCCGGGGGTTTCCCTGGCCTAAGTCGGGTGATGGAGGAGTGTGACGAGGAGGAGGGTGGGGCCAGGCCGTAAGGACACACGGCCGGCCCTAAATCGGGCTAATCAGCTGGGAGAGGAATAATGACTAGCCGGAGGCACCAGTTCGGAAGAGACACACACACGGCCGCGCTGCATGTGTGTCTGTTCGTTTATGTTTTATGTTGTTTTAAGTTAATTTATATAATTAAACCTTTATGTTGACTGTTCAGCTGGTTCCAACTCCTCCTTACCCAACCTTATACTGTTACAATTATATTTTTGAAAAACAGAGCCCAGGGGCAGCATATAGAGGGAGAAAAGTAAAGGACCCAAAATGGACCCCTGGGGTGCACCACAAGATAAGCGGGCTGATGTAGAGGAAAAATTCCCTATGCTCACAGAGAAGGACCTATCTCTCAAGTAAGAGGCCAACCACTGCAGGGCCACACCCTGAATGCCAACCACACTCTCCAAACGATTTAACAGAATTTTATGATCAGTATTATCGAATGCAGTGCTAAGATCCAATAAAACCAAAACTGCATATGACCCAGATTCCAGTGAAAGTAAAATATCATTAGTGACCTTCAACAGCAGGGATTCAGTACTATGTAAATTTCTAAAACCGGACTAGAAAATGTCTAAAATATGAAAAGAAATCAAAAGGGAATATAGCTGGGAATACACAACCAAGAGCTCTGAAATGAAAGGCAATTTGGAAATAGGCCTGTAGTTATTGAGCACAGTTGGACTGAGATGAGGTTTCTTAAGCAGAGGGTGCACAACAACATGATTAAAACTAGTAGGTACTACTCTATTTACTAGAGAGCTTTTAATGATAGCTGTCACATTTGAGCTTACAGTTTCAAAGACATCTTTGAAAAGACATACAGGAGTAACAACTTGAACACTTCCCCTTTAAAACTAAATCAATTAGCTGGGCTGAAGAGACTGTTTGAAAGCAAGTTAAATAACTGAGCAGCGGATACACCAGCGGTGGATTACATTTTAAGGGCTTAATGGACGACTTAATAACTTGGATTTTATTATCAAAAAATTGTGAACATTTTCACAGGTCTCAAGAGACGGATCAGGAAAGGCAACTAAAGAAGGGTTTAGCACCGAATCAATAGTTTTAAACAGTACTTTAGGCCTGTTTTTAGAGATGAACTTTGATTTGGTCTCTTTCACTGATCTTTGATAACTGATTAGACATGCCTTTAATAAATCATATGAAATCTGGAGTTTATCTTTCTTCCACTTATGCTCTGCCTTTCTGCACTCTTATCTGAGAGAGCGGGTGGAGTCATATAACCAAGGCTGACCCTTACCATTAACTTTCCAGGGCTTAAAAGGGGCAACAGAGTCAAGAATAAAAGAACATGATTTGTTAAAAACCTCAACCAGCTCTGCTGTACCCATATCATGAGAGAGAGTATCTGTAAAGTGAACCTGATAATAATCTGAAAATAGACTGGCAGTAGAGGAGTGAATAGAACGAGAGTAGCATTGAGGCTTATAAATAGGTGAAGAACATGAAAAAACAGATTCAAACACAACTGGAATATGGTCTGAAATAGAAGCATCAAACTTTTCCAGATTGGTTACAGAAAAACCAAAAGACATCACCAGATCAAGTGTATGACCCAAATTTTGAGTAGGGCCAGAGACTGATTGTGTGATATTCAGGGTTTCCACAAGGCATGACAAATATTTTACCAAAGGTTTAGATGGACAACAAAGGTGGATATTGAAATCCCGTGAATCAACAGTCTATCACAGTGAGAAACAATGTCAGAGAGAAACTTCGAAAATGTATGACTAAAGTCCTTATTGAATTTTGGAGGCCTGTACACTAATGCACATAGAATATGAACTGTACCTCAAAACTCAAAAACATGTCCATAGGCAGAATTTTACATTTGAAATTTCTTCTAAAAATAGTGGCAATGCCACCACCATGTCCAGAAAGCCTTGGGGAGATGAAAAAAAGCACAGTCTGGGGGGGGGGGAGTTCGCAGAGAGAGGTGAAGTCACCAGAGTTAAGCCAGGTCACAGTAACAAATAAAAAGTAATGAGTGTGACAAAGTCATTTAAAATAAAGGATTTGTTTGATATCGACCTTGCATTCACTAAGGCCATCTTAACTGTGAGAGGCTCTGTGATCTTAGCAGAGATAGTAGTTGAATACTTCAACAAACTGAGATAATCATGATTCACTCTCCGATTCTCAACAACAGACCAGGCGAGGATGCGGTGAGATGAAGACCAAATTACCGGTATGTTGTAGCTGTCTGGGGAAACAACCGACAACCTCTTGCTCAAATTACTCAGAGATCCTCGATGTGCATACCGTGGACAATGTGTAATTCTCAGGGCAGCACACTGATTATAAATTCCAGCAGGAAGACGATATGAGGAATTCAAGTGATGCAAATCCATGGATGAGTAAATAAAGGTCATATTGGGAAAAATAAGACAGTCTGTGTCCAGTGCAAAGCAGCGTGTTACCAGCTGTGGATGGTGAAGATCACTCATAAAACTCCAACAAGCCAGAGCGAGAAGCAAAAACTAATCCATCATTACCAGCCCATCTGCACACCCAGATTTAGTGTCCGTGTTGACCAGCACACCCAGAGCAGATGAGGCAGAGATCAAGCAGCCTGTTAAGGGCTCCAATCTGGCCCGCAAAACAACCAGCGACGAGCAAGAAAGTGTCCAATTACTCACAGGTAAGCCAGAGTTGGCCGGGTAACAAGGTGGCGAGGGCAAGTTAGGCTGGTGGAGTCTTTTTGCCCAGTTGGAGATAAATATTCAGATCAACACCGAAGGCGATCCCAAACCGATGAAAAGACAGCAGTCCATAAAGAGACAAAAATGTATTTAATGAAAGGTTGCTCCAAGCAAAAAGCATAAAAACATAAAAACCACATCAAAGAGACCAGAGAGCAGTGGCAGACAAACACGCCAACGTACACTCAACCGGATCAACCAGAAAGACATTGTCTTAGGTCAATTAGGATCACTACTTTATTTAAAAAATGTGAAATGTCAGAATAATAGTAGAGAGAATGATTTATTTCAGCTTTTATTTCTTTCATCACATTCCCAGTGGGTCAGAAGTTTACATACAATTTGTTAGTATTTGGTAGCATTGCCTTTAAATTGTTTAACTTGGGACAAAGGTTTGGGTAGCCTTCCACATGTTTCTCACAATAAGTTGCTGGAATTTTGGCCCATTCCTCCAGACAGAACTGGTGTAACTGAGTCAGGTTTGTAGGCCTCCTTGCTCACACACGCTTTTTCAGTTCTGCCCAAAAATTTTCTATCGGATTGAGGGCTTTGTGATGGTCACTCCAATACCTTGACTTGCCATTTTGCCACACCTTTGGAGGTATGCTTGGGGTCATTGTCCATTTGGAAGACCCATTTGCAACTGAGTTTTAACTTCCTGGCTGTCTTGAGATGTTGCTTCATTATATCCACATAATTTTCCTTCCTCGTGATGCCATCTATTTTGTGAAGTGCACCAGTCCCTCCTGCAGCAAAGCACCCCCACAGCATGATGCTGCCACTCCCATGCTTCACGGCTGGGATGGTGTTCTTCGGCTTGCAAGCCTCACCCTTTTTCCTCCAAACATATCAATGGTCATTATGGCCAAACAGTTCAATTTTTGTTTCATCAGACCAGAGGACATTTCTCCAGAAAGTAAGATCTTTGTGCCCATGTGCACTTGCAAACTGTAGTCTGGCTTTTTTTTTTCATGTTATGTCGATATAGGACTTGTTTTACTGTGGATATACAGTGGTGTGAAAAAGTGTTTGCCCCCTTCCTGATTTCTTATTTTTTTGCATGTTTGTCACACTTAAATGTTTCAGATCATCAAACAAGTTTAAATATTAGTCAAAGATAACACAAGTAAACACAAAATGCAGTTTTTAAATGAAGGTTGTTATTATTAAGGGAAAACAAAATCCAAACCTACATGGCCCTGTGTGAAAAAGTGTTTGCCCCACCTGTTAAAACATAACTTAACTGTAGTTTATCACACCTGAGTTCAATTTCTCTAGCCACACCCAGGCCTGATTACTGCCACACCTGTTCTCAATCAAGAAATCACTTAAATAGGACCTGCCTGACAAAGTGAAGTAGACCAAAAGATCTTCAAAAGCTAGACATTATGCCGAGATCCAAAGAAATTCAGGAACAAATGAGAAAGAAAGTAATGGAGATCTATCAGTCTGGAAAAGGTTATAAAGCCATTTCTAAAGCTTTGGGACTCCAGAGAACCACAGTGAGAGCCATTATCCACAAATGGCGAAAACATGGAACAGTGGTGAACCTTCCCAGGAGTGGCCGGCCGACCAAAATTACCCCAAGAGCGCAGCGACAACTCATCCAAGAGGTCACAAAAGACCCCACAACAACATCCAAAGAACTGCAGGCCTCACTTGCCTCAGTTAAGGTCAGTGTTCATGACTCCACCATAAGAAAGAGACTGGGCAAAAATGGCCTGCATGGCAGAGTTCCAAGACGAAAACCACTGCTGAGCAAAAAGAACATTAAGACTCATCTCATTTTTGCCAGAAAACATCTTGATGATCCCCAAGACTTTTGAGAAAATACTCTGTGGACTGACGAGACAAAAGTTGAACTTTTTGGAAGGTGTGTGTCCCATTACATCTGGCGTAAAAGTAACACCGCATTTCAGAAAAAGAACATCATACCAACAGTAAAATATGGTGGTGGTAGTGTGATGGTCTGGGGCTGTTTTGCTGCTTCAGGACCTGGAAGACTTGCTGTGATAAATGGAACCATGAATTCTGCTGTCTACCAAAAAATCCTGAAGGAGAATGTCCAGCCATCTGTTTGTGACCTCAAACTGAAGTGAACTTGGGTTCTGCAGCAGGACAATGATCCAAAACACACCAGCAAGTCCACATCTGAATGGCTGAAGAAAAACAAAATGAAGACTTTGGAGTGGCCAAAGTCAAAGTCCTGACCTGAATCCTATTGAGATACTGTGGCATGCCCTTAAAAAGGCAGTTCATGCTCGAAAACCCTCCAATGTGGCTGAATTACAACAATTCTGCAAAGATGAGTGGGCCAAAATTCCTCCACAGCGCTGTAAAAGACTCATTGCAAGTTATCGCAAACACTTGATTGCAGTTGTTGCTGCTAAGGGTGGCCCAACCAGTTATAAGGTTTAGGGGGCAATCACTTTTTCACACAGGGCCATGTAGGTTTGGATTTTGTTTTCCCTTAATAATAACAACCTTCATTTAAAAACTGCATTTTGTGTTTACTTGTGTTATCTTTGACTAATATTTAAACTTGTTTGATGATCTGAAACATTTAAGTGTGACAAACATGCAAAAAAAAAATAAGAAATCAGGAAGGGGCAAACACTTTTTCACACCACTGTAGATACTTGTCTACCTGTTTCCTCCAGCATCTTCACAATATCCTTTGCTGTTTTTCTGGGATTGATTTGCACTTTTCGCACCAAACTACGTTCATCTCACGTACAAGGTTATCCTGGAAGATAACTTGATTCCTTCTGCTGACAATGTTCCCCAACTCTGAGGATTGGTTTTTCCAGCAGGACAATGCTTCATGCCAAACAGCCAGGTCAATCAAGGTGTGGATGGAGGACCACTGGATCAAGACCCTGTCATGGCCAGCCCAATCTCCAGACCTGAACCCCATTGAAAACCTCTGGAATGTGATCAAGAGGAAGATGGATGACCACAAGCCATCAAACAAAGAAGAGCTTCTTGAATTTTTGTGCCAGGAGTGGCATAAAGTCACCCAACAGCAATGTGAAAGACTGGTGGAGAGCATGCCAAGATGCATGAAAGCTGTGATTGAAAATCAGGGTTATTCCACCACATATTGATTTCTGAAGTTTTCCTTTAAAACATTAGTATTGTGTTGTTTAAAAATGAATATGAACTTGCTTTCTTTGCATTATTCGATGTCTGAAAACACTGCATCTTTTTTGTTATTTTGATCTAAATGCTCTAAATGACAAAATTTTTATTTGGAATTTAAGAGAAATATTGTCAGTACTTTATAGAATAAAACTAAAATGTTCATTTTACTCAAACACATACCTATAAATAGTAAATCCAGAGAAACTGATAATTTTGCAGTGGTCTCTTATTTTTTTCCAGAGCTGTATATACAGTATTCACTCACTGGCCACTTTATTAGGTACACCTGTACATCTACTTATTCATGTGATTACCTAATCAGCCAATTGTGTGGCAGCAGTGTAATGTATAAGATCATGCAGATATGGGTCAGGAGCTTCAGTTAATGTTCACATCAACCATCAGAATGGGGAAAAAAATGTGATCTCAGTAATTTAGACCGTGGCATGATTGTTGGTGCTAGACGGGCTGGTTTGAGTTTTTCTGTAACTGCTGATCTCCTGGGATTTGCACGCACAACAGTCTCTAGAGCGTATAGAGAATGGTGCGAAAAACAACCAGTGAGCAGCAGTTCTGTGGACGAAAATGCCTTGTTGATGAGAGAGGTCAACGGAGAATTGCCAGACTGGTTTGAGCGGACAGAAAGGCTATGGTAACTCAGATAACCCCTCTGTACAAATGTAGTGAGCAGAATAGCATCTTAGAATGCACAACATGTCGAACCTTGAGGCAGATGATCTACAACAGCAGAAGATCATGTTGGGTTCCACTTCTGTCAGCCAAGAACAGAAAACTGAAGCAACAATGGGCCTACCAATTGTGTACCTCAGCAGAAATCCAGATTTGTCAGATCAGGCGATGTTTTTCCAATTGTCTACTGTCCAGTTTTGGTGAGCCTGTGCCCACTGCAGCCTCAGTTTCCTGTTCTAAGCTAACAGTATTGGTACCCAGAGGGCTCTTCTGCTGCTGTAGACCATTCGCCTCAATGTTTGACGTGTTGTACATTCAGAAATGCTTTTCTGCATAGAACTGCTGTAACGTGTGGTTATCTGGGTTACTGTCACCTTCCTGTCAGCTTGGACTCTGTCTGACCATTATCCTCTAACCTCTGTCATTAACAAGCTATTTTCGCCCACAGAACTGCTGCTCACTGGATGTTTTTTGTTTTTCGCACCATTCTCTTTACACTCTAGAGACTGTTGTGCGTGAAAATCCCAGGAGATCAGCAGTTACAGAAATACTCAGACCAGGCCATCTGGCACCAACAATCATGCCACGGTCTAAATCACTGAGATTACATTTTTCCCCATTCTGATGGTTGATATGAATATTAACTGAAGCTCCTGACACATATCTGCCTGATTTTATACATTACACTGCTGCCACATCATTGGCTGGTTAGATAATCACATGAATAAGCAGATGTACAGGTGTACCTAATATATATATATATTATATATATCTTGTCGGGCACTTCTCCTTACAGTCTAGCTGATCCCACAAAAGCTCAATGGGCTTAAGATCCATAACACACTTTTCCAATTATCTGTTGTCCAATGTCTGTGTTTCTTTGCCCACTCTAACATTTTCTTTTTGTTTTTCTATTTAAAAAGTGGCTTTTTCTTTGCAATTCTTCCCATAAGGCCTGCGCCCCTTAGTCTTCTCTTTACTGTTGTACATGAAACTAGTGTTGAACGGGTAGAATTCAATGAAGCTGTCAGCTGAGGACATGTGAGGTGTCTATTTCTCAAACTAGAGACTCTGATGTACTTATCCTCTTGTTTAGTTGTACATCTGGTCTTCCACATCTCTTTCTGTCCTTGTTAGAGCCAGTTGTCCTTTGTCTTTGAAGACTATAGTGTACACCTTTGTATGAAATCTTCAAAACAATGATTGACTGACGAGTTTCTAGAGAAAGCTGTTTCTTTTTTGCCATTTTTGACCTAATATTGACCTTGAGACATGCCAGTCTATTGCATACTGTGGCAACTCAATAATGTATTGGTGGGTTTTTGTTAAATGTGAGCCAAAATCATCACAATTAAAAGAACCAAAGACTTAAACTACTTCAGTCTGTGTGCACTGAATTTATTTAATACACGAGTTTCACAATTTGAGTTGAATTACTGAAATGAATGAACTTTTCCACGACATTCTAATTTATTGAGATGCACCTGTATATTGTATTTATGAAAAAATAGCTGCCTAAACACATATAGAAACTTTAACTACAACTGACACAGTTTTAATAAAAATTAGGTTTTCTACCTAATAGATTATTTAACATGAAACTATTATCCATTTGTCAAAATTCCACAGTTACTATTACTACTGTAAAATCCTGATTATTTTTAGTAAAGGTTATGATGTGTAATTTGAAAACCTTTATTTTGGCACATGGCACAGCGTTGTCTCTTTTTTTTTGCAGTGCTGTTTAACATGTCTTGCTGTTTGAGAGATTTGATTTCCTACATAGTGCTTTAAACTAGAAAATTCTCACAAGAATTTAAATGGATCGCATGAGTTTTGTGGTCTGCACTGCGATATTAAGGGAAAGCCTGGTTGATGCACGCTCCAGAGGTGCAGTAGATTAGAGCAGAGCGGATCCATCGTGCAAGTGGTTCTGTGATGGCTCGCGCCACACTCATGCGAAAACTAGGCTGCAATTGCACTGCGGAAATGTGCGTTTAAGATGAGAAGCATATTTAGTGCGTAAAGCACCAAACGCTGCTTGCTCCATTGAAATTTTTCAATGGAGCAAGGACCCTGCCATTGTTCTTTCCCTGCTGTCCACGACCCACCAGTTCAGAAAAACTGCACTACATCATGAGCATTATGTTGAGAGAGCTGCCTTGTCACGATAGAACAGTTGAAGTCCTCTTTGCTTCGCGCCGAGTTGTATTTGCGGTATTGGAGGAATTGTACATAGTTTTATGAAATGCTGCCAGGAGCAGCAACTGATTCAAATAGATTAAATAACAGATTTAATAAATAATGACAATGACTTCATTGAAATATTCATAGTGCAGCTCTATACCAGTGCATACAGCAACTGGTTTAGCTGGACTGAATATTGTATGTGAATAAGAAAGGGTTTTGCGCTTTTGGTGCCCCTGAGTGTCATAAAGAAAGCAAACAAATGTCACTTAATAGGATTAGCACAGTTCTGTCATTGCTTGTTCTTATTATTGCTTCACAATTGCTCAGTTTTCATTATTATGTCATTATTGCTGTGTACTCTGCTCTGCTCTCTGTTGTGTGTCAGTCCACAGCTCATATGTTTTGGTGAAGAATTACTGGATCTCAGTCCATATCTGGCAAAGTGCTCTAATGATGTGCTCCATCTGTTCTGCTTTCTGAAGTTTGCTTGTATTAACGCTGATGTTGCCACTCTGTCTGTGTTATAAAACTGAGAAACACTGCTATTCAAAATGACTGGGGAATCATTGGAGAAGTGATACAGTTATTTCAGGAAATGATGTCACAGCAAAAATCCATGCCATCCATCATCAAACAAGTGGCAAGCAGAAAGGAACTGCATCCCGAAAACATATTTAGTTTCCTGCTATTTAGCAGATGCATTTCTTTGAAAAGTACAGTATATTAAGATAGTGGTCCACTAACCGATGTTTGCACCACTTTTAGTTGTTTGCATCATTTACATAATAGTTCAAAAGCTGTTTCTGAAAATTGATTCCTTCAGAATTTCTTAAGCATTTCTTGTTCTTTTGGCATTCTATAGTGTTTATGAAGTATGAATCTAGTGCAAGTGAAGCATGAGATAATATTTATTCTCACTGGTTGTTGTTTTATGGAATTAAGTCATGTTAAATGTTTTTAATATTAAGCATTTTATAATGTCCAAATAGACTGCCATTTGATGTCAACAACAAAGCAATATGGAAAGCATTTTCTCCTCCCTTTTAAAAGTTGATAAGCCTGTTTATTTTGCTGTCCTGAATTGTATTATTTGCATTTTCCTTTTTTTTCCCTGCTCTTCACAACCCACAATAGACCTATGACACATTTTTGGGGCACAACCCACCAGTTGAAAACCACTGGTATACAGTGACCCCAAAAAGAATTTGGGCACTTTTTGACATTTAAGCCACATTTAAAAATGTAAGAAAAGGGTAATGTCATGAGGAATCAAATTCTCCTTGATATTTTGACATATAAGAGGTCTTTCTACTTTAAAAACATACCGTAAATTTCAGAACTCAAAACTTAATCCCCAATGCAATAAAAGCATTTATTGAAACCATGCTGCAAAAAACGTCTCGTCCTCTACTTCTGCAACTTCCCTACATCATTTGGGGGCCCATTAATTCATGACCGCCTCTACAGCTCAAAAACATCAACGCCTACTTCACATCATTGCACTTCTCGCCCACTGGTGCTTCAGTTTGTAAACTGAGAGCGAAGGACAAACAAGGCCTACTGTGGCCTACTAACTATTCCTGAACACCAAAGGGGACCCATCTGGACTTTTTTCAAATATTTTTGTATTTAAACATGAACAGACAGACATCTTTGACCACTTGATGCATATCTTGCGCCACTTTTAAAAGACGTGGTGTCAAGTTACAACTCTGAAGAGGACAAACCCATCATGGACGCTTTCTTTCACCGATATGTGCTATACACCAACAATTTTTAATTGTTGGTGTATGAAAACACGCGCTGGATGGACGTCTTTGACCATTAAGATGCGTTTCCGGCGATGTGCATTTCAGTGTAGGAAGATACTGGAAACTGGATGTGTGTGCATCTAGTTTACACCGTGCTTTGGACTATGTATAGTATGTGCATCATGTGGATGTGTCTTCATTGTATTTCAGCGTGGATTGCATGTTTTTTCGGCGATCAGCATGGATTGCTCGTGAACAGTCATAAAACAATTCAAGCTTTGCAAAGGAACTGTTATTGAAGGATGTGGCAGTTTATAGTGCTGACACCCTGTTTACACCAGCCGCGTCCGTTGACGCGACACAACGGCTTGAGGCTGTATACATCGGGCGCATCGACATAAACTTTCTAAACCGTTTATTTGTGTTGTTGGCAGTAGTAGTGCCAGCACGTGCAGCACAAAATGGAACGGGACATTTGTTTACTGTCAGCGCAACGTGATGTGCCGCAACGGATGCTTCCATGGTAGACAGCATCATTGATTATAATGGGTTCTATTGCTTTTGACATGATGTGACTCTCGTGTCCAGTGTAGACAGGGTTAGAGTGTTAACAATTGTGCTTGAGATGAACAGTTTAATGTATACAGATGCAATGTGTTGTATGTGCGTTATGTGTATACCCTGAAATTTAGTTTTATAATCTTGTGGAGCTTCTTCATTTTCTTCAGACTGAGTTTAAAAAATGGCTGAATTTGAGGCGCTTAGGCCATAACCGAGCGTTTCAGAGAGAAGGCCAGAGACGGTGGCAAATTATCATGGATATTACTAAATTATGACTGTTTTAATGCAAAAAAAAAAAATAAAATAAATAAATAAATAAATAAACTTTACAAACATTATCAATGGACCTCAGGGAAGATAATAAAACAATAAAAAAAAGAGCATTTCATGACCCCTTGAATGTTGGTTGGATGGCCCGCGTTGTCATCACGTAGACTTAAGCACTGGTACATATTTATATATAAAATTATTTTGGGTTTGCTTCCCTTATATTTACAGCAGTATATCATTCAAAAAGGTGTAAAGAATTATGGTCTTCGTTCACAAGATTATTATCTTTTAAATATCCCAAAAGTCCGTACAAATATGGGTAAAAGGGCGTTTAGTTATGCTGCTCCATTTGATTGGAACCAGTTACAAGATAAATTATGTTTTAAAGAGTTGGTCTCTCTAAATGAATTTAAGGGTATCTTAAATTATTTGGTTTCAGATTTACCTGATTGTAATTGTTTAAAGTGATATGTGTACATTTTGTATATGTAATTAATGTATTTGTTTTATGTTTAAATTATTTTTGTTTTATCTAAGTGTGCTGCCTGTCTTGGCCAGGACCCTCTTGTAAAATAGATTTTAAATCTCAAAGAGTTTTTATTTCTGGGTTAAATAAAGGTTAAAAAAAAAAAAAAAAAAAAATCACAGTGGCAAGAAAAAGTATATGAACCCTTTACCTGCATTCATGTATACATTTGTCCTGAAATCTGGTTTGAACTTCATCTAAGTTAAAATAATGAACAAACACAATCGGTTTTAACTAATAACACACAAATTATTGTACTGTTCTTGTACATACTGAATACATCATTCAAACATTCAGTGTAGGTTGGAAAAAATATGTGAACCCCTAGGCTAATGACATCAACAAAAGCTAATTAGAGTCAAGAGTTGGCAAACCTAGCATCCAATTTATGAAACGAGATTGGAGGTGTGATATGTGTGATTTATTCACAATATGGCTGCATCCGAATCCAAAAGTAGCTACCTCGTTGCCTTGCTGACCTATGAGTCAATGACTTAACAGACAGCGTTTGCCTATGAAGGTACCTCTGGAAACCGGTTTCGGACAGGCTTCCTAGGCAGTGCTACATCACATCATTGCTAGAATACCGGCATTCATTAAGTCAAACTGAACCACAAAGGTCTAATAATCTACAACAAAATCAAGAGAGTTTTGGCGATAACCATGCATATGCTACTACTACTTTCTCGCTAGAAATGGAATCAAAAGTTGAAAAAGTGGAAAAATTTACATTTATACACAAACTAGCAATAAACTGCCTCTATGGCCGCCATTTTCTTTCTTCAGTTCAACTGCTGTGGATCCGCATGCACAGGATTTTGGGATTTGATAGGCAGTGAAGGATACATCTATGCTGCCTTCAAAAAAACAGTCAGATGAAGGTATCTCAGTAGACAGGATGTGACAAGAACATTGGATTTGGACGTGTCTTGGTCCCTTCCTACCTCCGTATACAGCCTCCGGAGGCAGCATTTTCCTGGTTACAGACGCAGCCTATATGTGTGAATGTGTGCATCTGTGTGTGCTCTTACCCGAGTGTGCGTACGTATATGCATTTTAAGGCCGTCGTTCTTGCTGAAGGCCTTGTCACAGTATGGACACTGATACGGTCGCTCCCCTAAAGTCAGACAAACAAAAACAAATGTATCAGACCTTCAGAAATCATCTGACACAATCTACAGTACACATGCAAACATATCTAGCTAATGTAAGCAGCCTTACATTTGATGAAATATGCAGTATTTAAATGAAATACAAATTTAAATTTTTGAGGTTTCTGGAAATATGGAATATGGATTATGTTGAGTGTATGATAACATGTTTATGGGTAATTCATCCTGAAAAATTAAATGTATTATTACAAACTACACTTAAAGCAAATTCATTCCATTTGTATTCTACTTAAATTCAAATGTATCAAGTAAATAAGAATTTAAAAAGGATTTCCAAATCAACTCTGAATGGTCGCACTACCTTGGATGTGCTTTGAGATACTTTGAAGGTACAGCCCTGCGCCATAAGGCTGGACCTTAAGGCAAAACTTTCATAAAAATGTGTTTCACGTTTTTGTTTCCACATATCCAATGCTTAGTTTGTGTCTGTTTTGTATCCCAGGATCAAGTACAGCTTAACTGGGGATTCATGGATAGAGCTGCATATTGATATTACAATCAGATATCGCATGTATGTATGCATGTATGCAAACAGAAAAGACTTTAATCTTTGCTCTTCAATAAATGTAGTAAATATATAAGCAATTTTGCCCAAATGCCATCTGATTTTTGGCTACATGAAGTCTGGAATAATATGTCCACAAGGAATATAAAATATGAAACAGGATTTCCAAATCAATACTCCGTGCCTCCTTAGGATACCACTTTTCCTCTCCAGAAACGCAAAACCAAACCCACAGGAACTCTGTATTGTGGTTATATCTCCACCATCTCGAACCGGAGTGACCTGAAGTGGGTGGGGTCAGTTAAACCCCACCCCTCATTGGATCAAAGAGTTGCAGGTCTGAGTGGCCGAGATACCATCTGAGCGTGCTCAAAGTATCACCACAAAAGAGGAGTGACATGCTGTCAATCTGAGAGTGGATGCACACGTGGGTCTGCTTTAGATAAAACTGACCAGGTTGCAGATAGCAGGGTAGTTGTGATAGCATTCTGCAATCCTGCACTATGAAGTCACTTACGAAAACAGCTGCATCATAGGCTCAATTCTGTACTTCTATATTTTGTAGTCTGAAAACACTACTAATTAGCAAAATAATTAGTTCAGTTTTCAGTCAGACAATCAGTTTTCAATTGGTTTGGTTTCAGGACCCAGATTTAAAATTGGACATCAGTTAGGACCAAACACCATTCCAAAACTGTTTCACTGGACCAAGGGGTCAAGAATTGGCTAGCAGGAAGGAATTGGTTAAAATATATTTGATAGAGCTCTGTAACTGCAACTGTTATGGATACAAATTATCTCACTGGTACTGCTTCTGTTGCTCTGGCTTGTTGTGTAGGAATTATTTAGCAAGTCTTACAAAGGACGTAAAATATCAAGCTCACATAACCGTGAGATCAGCAATCGTCAGAAGGAAGTTGAAAGAAAATCAGGCACGTGAAACAAAGCTCTATTCTCATTACAGGCCTTTCTGGGCTAATTAAATAAGGGTTCTCTGGATGGAGAATGACTCCCATTGGAATAAGTAATGCGCCTGGCAATTGGAGCAGCCCCACAGAGAGATGTGAAATGGCAAAACATAACTTAATAAGATACTGCCTTTAGAGAGATGCCAATAGCTGTGTTCCTGTGTGTGCGTCCTGATTGTGCAACAATCTGTTTTCCAATTCACTTTCTTGTTAATGCAATCTCTTGAGGGAATAATTGTTGGATTCAAAAAAGTGGTGTAATTATTAGGTATTATTAATTAGATAAACTAAAAGATTGGGCAAGGAAAACTTTTTTGCTGCCCTTTCAATAATAAGGTTAATTAGCTCAGCTTCAGGGAGGAATGCACATGAGATCGTTCATGAGCCAAACGAATCTGTCAAGATGTTACAAATTATCCAAAATTGTGTTGATTTGATGGTGACAAGCTTCCAATGTACTTCCATAATCTGGCTGTAATGCACAGTGCAAATATAGATAATTTAAGCCTCATATGTAATCCAGTGAACATATTTCTTCTTAATGGAAATTCTGCTGCTTCCACATCCTCCAAAGCAACTTCCTGTTGGAACCCACTGTCTCCACCAACCTGTTACAGTCTGTCTCCCTCTTGTTTTTCATGACTCTTATTTTGAAGTTTTCCCCCAGAATCCACTGCCCTCATCATGTCCATCTGTTCCCTATCATCCTCACCTGTCCTCCATTTCATCATCAGCCTTTGTTTGTATAAATACCCTCCTGTTTTGTTCATTCCCGGTCAGTCCTTGAAGTGTTATGTTAGCATGTTGAGCTTTATCGTTTGTTTCCACTCCTGGGATTATCATTAATAGATTTAAAGAATCTACTCCTGCATCTCCTCTCTTCCACTCCACATACCCAACGTTACACAACCCTAAACTAAGGGATCAGCTTCATATGAAGCAGGGTGCAAAAAGTATGTGAACCCTTGGTTGTATTAACTGATTGACCCTCTTTTGGCTGCAATAATCTCTCCCAAACTTTCCTGTTACAGCAGATCAGACATGCACAAAGGGGGAATTTCGCACCATTGCTTTTTACAAATTGTTTCAATTCAGCAATATCCTTGGGATGTCTGGTGTGCATCTCTCTTTTTTTAGGTCATGCCAAAGCATCCCAATTGGGTTAAGATTGAGTCACTCCAGAAGGTATAATTTCTTCTGCAGAAGTCATTCTGTTGTTGATTTACTGCTGTGCTTTGGGTCAATGTCCTGTTCAGTGTTTGAATTGACAGAGCTCTCATATCATGACAACATTAATCCAGCTAATCATAGCCAACTCTAATCACACATTGATAGTATCTTTATCACACTATAATCTCCTTTCTATTGGGTTTCTCTAACAAAACGACAGGGCACTACATGTTTACTTAACCACAAACACCACAAACATACTTTACCTGATTCAGCAGAGCATTCGTGCTGGAAATGCCTAACGCTTTAAATAGTTTCACTGTTTCCTCATGTTCTTTCTCAGATCAATTCTCTGCTGAAACTCGCTATGTCATCTCTGCTCCATACAAAGTTCATTAAATATACTACATCTCTGACCATGCCACTGTATCGGCACTCAACAACTCTAATGCATTAATAACATTACTGCAGGCAAAGATGGCGGTATTGCGGTTAGAAAGAAAATAGTTTAGGGCTGCAGAAAAAATGCTGGTGGACGCAAAAGCACGGGACTGTCTACTCGGTTTGAACAGAATAAGTACGTCAGACACACGCATAATTCCCCCAAGAATCCCTACAGGAATCTCTACCAAACATTCACAGAATATTTCAATATTGTTTAAAATTAGTGATTTTAAGGACCCACCAATTTACAATTTATGGAACACACCCAGACCCCCCCCCCCAATTCGAACAGTGGTCCTATTGCATCACCCTACTTCTGTTTAGCTTCAATTGGCCTGATAAACTTGGTATTTATTTTTTATTTTTTTTCAATTGATAATAGCAAAGCCCTCCCTCTGCAAAAATAGAAACCTGTACACTTTCTTATCCCCATGTATCTCTTTAGGATGTTGTGGATTCCTCCTTTGGCTTTGGTCTCATTACTCAGAGAAAATTTTTGGCATAAAGAAACCCCCTGACTGTTTGTCACAATCACCTCCATTAAGGTGATGTTGATGCATCTTGCATGCATGCTGAGTTCCCTCTTGCATCTTCCATCTAGAATATCATGATTGGTTTAAAGGTCGGTGTGTTGACAAACAAGAAAATTTATTTCACAGATGTTCTTGGGTAAATCTAAGGAGGTAATATCTGGAGAGAGCTATCTGTTAGCATTCCTGTTCATCTCAAACAACCATCTGCTAGAGAAACAGTATTTTTGCCTGCAGAATGGGCCGTTGTGTCATCTACCAGCAGAGGTCAACTGCTAACCAGCCAAACCATGGCCCACCTTGCATACATCAGGAGGGGATCAGTCATTTATGTAACAAAAATTGTATTGGGTTAAAGCTTGTCGTTTTGCCTGAATGACCTCTGTAAAAGACATTAAATGAGGGATCCAACAAGACGGTGTTTAGCACCGAACTCCGAGTCGAGGGATTAGAGCATCTGTCAGGTTTCTTAAACATGGATTAGCTCAGGACAAAAAGAGCCTGTCCTCTCATGAGCAGATGGTACTGAGAAGAATCATTACTGACATCACTGGCTGAAGTTCTGTCTCTTCTTCCACAGTTTGAAGAATCACCATCTCTTAATGGGAGTCTCCAATATGTGAAGACATATCAGATATGTCCACGCTCCTTTCCTCTGGATCTTGGCCTAAATTAAAAGTGTTTGATTCTGATGTGTGAGCAGCCACTTGGTTCTGTCAGTCACACTGGACACGTTCTTGTAATCTTTCAGACGGATGTCACATTTAAAAAAGCATCTAGCGGCCCCTGCATTCTGTTGCATTCCTGGCTATAATTGACTACATAGTAAAAACTATATAGTATGCCAAAAGCAGTATGTCAATAGAGTAGTATGTCCGAATCCTCAGTATTCATAAAACAGTAGAAGACAAGTACATATGTGACCTACTACATTTGGTGAGATTCTAAAGTGCACATCCACTAAACACTTTGCTATTTCATAATGCTACGGGAGCTAAGATGTCAGATCCAAAATGCTAAATTTTAAGAAAATATCAAAGAACCAGGAGTCGGGTGGCTCTTTTCAACTGTGAGTGCTATTTATACCGAGAAAGTTGTTCCTTTAGGTTACATTTCACTTGCTTAACAAAACCAGAGTCAATTATTTTCATGGTTGTTGTTACTAAGTCATAAATTCAGGTCACAGGACAATGCCCATGTTCCCATATTTAGTATGTCCGGGAATGTATTCAAACTACTCACCTGCATACCTAAATATTGTACTATTTAACTAACTATATTCTTCATGAAATGCTGGACACACTCTGACAGTATGCGAATTTGGGTGCAGCTCATGTGCTGTGATAATGGTTTTAAACAGTGTAAATGACTCTCGTTTGATTTTATTTAAGTGGTCAACAATGGACCAAATAACTTCATAATGGAATTCTTTCATTAGTGGTGTTTGCTAATGCAAGCACAACTATTACTATTGCTTAGGATTAGGTGTTTGTTTATGTACCCTAATGTGTTAAATGTACATAAGTTTATGAACCTCTATGTTTTAAACTTTGGTGTGTAACTCGTCCTGCACTGTTTGTTTCGGACATGAATGTCACCTCAACTAATGTGGCTTGATGTGGAGAGGTGTGTTGTACTTTTTTAAATTAACTTATGATTTTCACTTGGTGGATGATAAAATAAGTGAAACAATTTGATAAACTTACACAGAAGGAGGGACCCGAGTCATATATAGGTACCATAATTTCAGAGAAATGGGGGTGGGCTCTTTTGACTTGGGACAGTAAGCAGCCACCGAGAACACCCTATCAACCACCCATAAAACCTTAGCAACCACCTTGTACTGCACTAGCAACCACCCAGAACAACTTGGCAACAGCATAGCAACGCCCTGGCAACCAACCCACTACACCTTAGAATAGTGTCAGTGTCTTTTGCTCAGATAAACACCACTCACATTTTCTTAAGAAAATGCACAAATCTAGTTGTTATTTGATTTAGCCATGTCGCTGAAAAATCCCTATCTGAGACCCTGATGTGTGTGAGCGTGTCTGTGTGTGGAGAGGGGGCTAACTGATTTAGCATGTGTTGTAACGGGACACCCTCTTTGTGTGACCTGGGCGTCTCTGCTCACTTTCCAGATCCCCAGTGGTCCCCTGTGGCCCCAGTCACCCTGTCTGCTAATCGATCCGTTTGGCACCCCCTCTCGAGTACGTGTGCTTGTGTGTCTGGCGAACAGATGGTTGTCCCTGTCACATGCCAAGCATTATGCTGGTGTTATGCTGAGAGCTTTGTAACTCAGGGCTTTTAGTATGAAAGACATTAGGCCTGTCCATCATACACTATCTTGGCTTCATCTTTCTCCATCTAACATTCAAAACAGACATACACACACACGCACTGTAAATCTAGGACTGAATGCCGTCGGGTATAGACCACCAGACTGGAATTGTGCTGTAACACAATATTGATTGTTTTTGACCAATAAGCGATTGACTTTGATCAATCACAGACACACCCAATAACTGCACACTTGACCTGCTGATTACTGACAGACCTCAAAAATGATTGCTGATTCAGCCACACATGCTTAACATTACCATGTATGCACTGTATTCTGTACAATTACATACACACACCATCCTGCATGCATACAAAGGAGGTCTATATAATACAATGGTATAAACCTGGTATGATGTATAATACCATTCTCATTTATTTCAATGGCAATGCTCGGCTGGCGGAGGACTCCCCAGAAGTACACGATTTAAAATCTGCCATCTTTGATCAAGGTCCATTTTACTCAAGCTTTGAAACGTTCTTAACTTTTAAAAGTGTTTCAACTTCTAAAGATGCATCTTGAGACCCCTGCATTCTGTTCCATTATGTTGTGCTCAGTCCAGCTGTTTTTGAATGCAAAAACACACCCTGTGTGAAGGTCCCATAAGTAACACTCCTGAACACGTCTGGTTGACATAACCCTAAGTGGAAAAAGTTGCTTGCTTTCTGTTGTTGGAAGTCAGCAGCATTCAGCGCAGTAGAAATGTTTATATCAACACACATACACAGTTCAACACAACAAACACAGTTCTACTGGAGTGGGAGGGTTTCACTTTCCAGATGTGCAAAGCTGGACGGACAGTGTGTGTGTGTGTGATTGTCTAAGTAAGAAATGTTAGACTACTGTGAGGACACAGGCTCCTGCAGCGAGAACATCCTGAAGAAATACCCATCACTACACACAATACATGTACACAGTACATACATGCCTCAGCTTCCTTTAACATTACTAGATACATGTGCAGATCTTCCTACAGCTGTGCTGTAACATTCTATACAGCTATTCTACATCTGAGCATCATAAATATGTAACTCCAGTCTTAAATGGATACGCCTTTGTATCTTCAGTGTTTAAATTCTGCTTGAAATAATTTATCAGATGGACAGTAATCTCATAAATCAAGTGAACATCTAGTCATGAAAAGCCAGACGTTTGACTATCAGCATAAAATGTGGTACACTTTGCGGCTAATTCTGTCCAAGGCCTCGTTTACACCTAGCATTAGAATGCCGTTTTTAGTGATCAGACCACTATCAGATAGCACTTGACTACATTAAATGCCACATGTAAATGTACCCAAGACACATTTAGCCATTTTACACCAACATGGTATGGGAGCCGGGATCCAGGGCTGGTTCTCGAACTGTTCCATGCATTTACACTGCTAAAAAGGTCATTCCGGGGTAGAAAATCTGGTTCCGCACCGACCCCAAAACCTTGCTGGTCTCAACGCAGGAACCGATTACATCAGGGGGCGGAGGGTGGGATAATGTTTTGTCACCAGGTAAAGTTTTCCAAACAACAACATTAGCTACCGTCAGCAACAAGGAGTACGTTATCACTCTATACCAACAATATAAAAACTCACAATAATGTCAGACATCAAAAGCGTTCAGGAAACAAGCACTCTACTTGCGATATGGTCTTCTACAGAGATCCAAGATAAACTAGAGAGATTGCAAAGGAATAAACCATCTACAATGAAAAATGGCGATAAAAGATGCACGTCGGCTTCAATCGGATCATTGACCAAATCATAAACAAACTGAAAACCTTAAAGAGTACAGGGACCATAAGAAAGACCCAAGCAAAAGTGGCTGAGGAGGGAGCAACGATGGACTCTGACCATCGCTGCCATTAGACATCGGCCAGCCAGCCAGCTAACTAACTGAATTGAATTCGGCACGAGAACCATCGCCATTTTGGTGGAAAAGGGCTAATTGGGATTGGATTGAGATTGGATCACTGAAACCACATTTGGAAAGCAATGTGCTTTCCTTATCCGGATACAACTATGTAAGTGATTAATTATATTATGAGGTTAGCCTACAGTCATCCGTTGTTAAAGTGCTGCACTGCGGGTTCTTGCCTCTTTCTGTTTATACTGCCATCACAATCTGAAAAAAACAACAGACATGGCGGTCTTGCGATCTTGTCACCCAATTGAATGAAAAATATCCCATGAATTATTCAATTGGAATACACTTGGAACATCTCATCTCTCTCCTCAAATCCCCACTCGCATCTCTCTCCTGGTCGGTTTTACAATCACTGTGGCTCTCAAGTGAAACCAGGCTTTAATCGCGCCAAACATATGCACGATTAAAATGAGAAGCATATTTAGTGCTTATATATTGGCGAATGTGAGATGAATAACATTAAATTGGCTTTGGCAGCACAAAAAAAATTTCAATGCAGGGAAACCCTGAACTGTCAAAGTGGTGAAAAGCATTTGAATTATCCATCAATTTTTCAATACCACAGCCTCTGATGTAAATAGTGTTTTTCATTTTGCATGGGAAATTGTGATTGAATCTCTATCCGATCATAGTGGATATACAAACTGTATATGCAATGCAGCAAAAGAATAGCCAGGTAATATTCGTATATGAAATGCATGTTAATGCCAGGAGTAAATGGGTCCCAAGAACCGCCAACTTACACTACATGCACAATAATCCGTCTTTGTTTGGAAAAAGTTTGAATCATTGATTTTCAAAGTAGTGCTCAGTTTTTGGTGGAGGAAAACGCTGTAAAGAGTGGATGAGATGCGTAATTGAAGAGAAATTAATGCGTTTTCATATGAAAGTGTATTAGTGTGGATGTGGCCTTAGAAAGAAAGACCTGCTGACAGAATATACTATAACCTACTAAAATAAATATATACAGTATATATATATATATATATATATATATATATATATTGGGTTGGGGAGTAACGGAATACATGTAACAGGATTACGTATTTAAAATACAAAATATAAGTAACTGTATTCCACTACAGTTACAATTTAAATCATTGGTAATTAGAAAACAGTTACATTCACAAAGTATTTTGATTACTGAAGAGATTACTTTGCATTTTATTGTCATTTGTTTAATTTAATGTTTAAAACATTTATACATATAAATGATGCGATCCAAAGTGCATTTGAAAAGCGGTGAAACTCTTTCTTATGATGTGTTACATTCATACGAGCAGACAGAGAAGTAAGTTTGGAGCAGAAGAAATAGAAATAAACCTTGTGTAAATTGTCAGCTTTACACTAAGCTAAAATGCTATTTCTAGCCATTTAACATGCACATGTTACCAGGCACGATCATATTTTTTTATCAAGAAAATTCACGTTGGATCATAATTTCTTTTGTTTCTAGTAAGACCTTTGATATTAGGGCAAAAATCATAATCTTGATAATATTCTTTTTATTGTTTTCCTGTAAAAATCTTTAAAAATCGCTTAAAACAAGATCAGTTTAATTTATCTCGTTTTAGAAACAACACTGCATAAGATATTTCAGAGAATGTATTTTTAACATGTGTATTTTGTCTTACTGTACTGGCAGAGTTTTTATAGTCAAAACAAGTGAAAAAATCTACCAGTGCTGAAGAAGTAATCCAAAGTATTTAGAATACGTTACTGGCCTTGAGTAATCTAACGGAATATGTTACAAATGACATTTTACAGCATGTATTCTGTAATCTGTAGTGGAATACATTTCAAAAGTAACTCTCCCAATAATTTAAATATATATATATATATACACTGATTAGCCAAAACATTATGACCACTCACAGGTGAAGTGAATAACCTTGATCATCTCCTAACACAGTCACATGTCACGGTCTGGGTAGATTAGATGGTAAGCAAACCATCAATTCTCGTAGTCAGTGTGTTGAATGCAGGAGAAATGGGCAGGAGTAAAGACCCGAGTGACTTTGACAAGGGCCAAATGTTATGGCCAGATGAATGGGTCAGAGCATCTTTAAAACGGCATGGCTTGTGGGGTGCTCCCAGTCAGCAGTGGTGTGTATCTATCAACAGTGGTCCGAGGAGGGACGAACCACAAACCGGTGACAGGGTGTTGGGCGCCCTAGGCTCATTGTTGTGCGAGGGTAACGAAGGCTATCCCGTCTGGTCTAAACCGACAGAAGGTCTACTGTGGCACAAGTCACAGAAAATTTTAATGATGGTGTGGCAGATCAGTTCTTAATGTGGAAAGCAGGAAGCGGGAGCCGGGTGAACAATCCATGTAAGACATTTAATAAACACTTTTCAGTGTATAACAAAACGGGGTGTTTTTCAGCACCACATCAAAACGCACTGCTTTTCAGCCAGCTAAACATAAAGACACTCACACACAGACAGGCTTCGTGCATCTCTCTCTCTCTCAAACTGCAGCTCCGGCTCCTCTTTATCCCTCTCCCGGCTGATTGCAATTATTCTCCCCCAGCCATCCCTCCTCATCACTCAGCCACACCCTCACGCAGATGGTTACAGGAGGAATGTGTTACAACACACAGTGCATCGCACCCGGCTGCGTATGGGGCTGCGTATTCGCAGACCGGTCAGAGTGCCCATGATGAACCCTGTCCACCGTCTAAAGTGCCTACAATGGGCATGCGCAACCAGAACTGGATGTTGGAGCAGTAGAAGAAGGTTGCCTGGTCTGATGAGTCTTTGTTTTTTTTTACATCATGCGGAAGGCCATGTACGTCGTTTACCTGGGGAAGTGATGGCACCAGGATGCACTGTGGGAAGACGACAAGCCGATGGAGGGAGTGTGATGCTCTGAGCAATGTTCTACTGGGAAATCCTGGGTCCAGCCATTCATGTGGATGTCAATTTCACACGTGCCACCTACCTAAACATTGTTGCAGACCAGGCACACTCCTTCATGGCAACGGTATTCCCTGATGGCAGTGGCCTCTTTCAGCAGGATGCACAATGCACACATTGTTTGGGAATGGTTTGAGGAACATGATGAATAGTTCAAGGTGTTGCCCTGGCTTCCAAATTCCCCAGATCTCAGTCCGATTGAGTTTCTGTGGGATGTGCTGGACCAACAATTCCGATCCACAACGGCTCCACCTCGCAACTTACAGGACTTGAAGGATCTGCTGCTAATGTATTGGTGCCAAATACCACAGGACACCTTCAGGGGTCATGTAGAGTCCATGCCTCGGAGGGGTCGGCGCTGTTTTGGCGACTTGTGAAGGTCCAACGGCATTTTAGGCAGTATATTTATTTAGTATACATTTAGTCCTAAAAAAAAATAAGCAGAAAAAAAGGCTGTTAAAGGCAGTAAATGTGTTTCAAAGGTGCTGCTTTGATGGCTGTAGCATCAGTACTTTAAAGGGGATGAATTTAGAGATGCAACTTCTAAGAGAGGGTTTTAATGTAGGCACACTGTGTCAACAGCTTGTATGTTAAATATAAATTAATTAATTTAATAAATTAATTACAATGTAGAAAGAAATTCATAGGAAAACAAACAGGATTCAGGTAAGAAGTTTTGCTAGAACTTTACTCTAGTTGATGTTATAGAGATGTCATCTCATGGGTAATGTTTTCTGTCACTTTCACCTACAGCCACAAACAGCATGTGCAGTGACCTCACAGTTGAACTGCTTTCACTGATGAGGGCACCAGACTAATGTGGTCTGATCTGTCCCGAGGGAAACACATACTGTAGGCTTCTCCACACACACACCTTACACACAGCACTGTACAATGGCTCTTTCAGTCTTCCATAAATTACATGCAAAACGAGGGTAAAACTTTAGCTTCTCCCAGGCCTTTACACCGCACATGATGTAATGCAGCCCTCTGCATTCCGTAAGTGCAGGTTCTTCTGTACCCCCCTGCCAACGGCACCATGCTGACCTTGCAGCGCGTGCAAACTAAGACACACGCATGCATGCAGACAGAACATTCATTCACACTAAAGTCCTTGGATCTGTTTGGACAGTGTTTTTCCTTGGGAAACACCCATTCCCTCTTAGAACAGCCCAGTCTCCATCCACTTTGATGTTGTACTCTTTGTAGCTGGTGTATATAGTAAGTACTGTATTTAATTATGAGAGAAATGGTTTGTTACAAATTTTCTGAAATCAGTTTTCTGCTTTCCACAGATATAAAAAGATATATAAAAGGGCACTTTTCAACAGACATTAAAATACATTTAGGATATAGACATTGTTTGTCATTCTTATCCGAAATACTTGAATTGGTTATTTTGCTCTGGTATATAACTGAAGTAATTTGGCAAAGTGATATGGAACCGTTATGCGGTCAAGACCTGGAACTACTTCATAGCTGTGCGTTTACTGAAAAATAATGGCACTCTGACCGGTCTGCGGCTACACAGCCCCATACGCAGCAGGGTGCGATCATTAAAATTTTCTGTGACTTGTGCCACAGCAGACCTTCTGTCAGTTCGGACCAGATGGGATAGCCTTCGTTGCCCTCACGCATCGATGAGCCTTTAGCACCCAACACCCTGTCACCGGTTTGTGGCTGTCCTTTGCCAAAGCTCTCAAATCTTATTCTCGATGGTGTCTATTCAAAAGTGCCATGTGAAGACAAGTCAAGCCAGGTTTGACCTCAATAATACCAAACAGTATAGTTTGTTCAGTTTCTTATAACCAATCAAACCTACCTTGAATATGCAGAAGTGAAATTACATTAGATAGTGGAGGAGAAGATAATGACTTAAATTTCAACTGGTCTCAACCTGACACACGAGTCGTAAGGACTGCTTTTTTGTGCTTTTTCTAACTTGAAAATTATGTCTCATTTTGTGTTCCACAGTAGAAAGTAAATCATACAGATTTGGAATGACATGAGTGTGAACAATGATTACATAATTTTCATTTTTGGATGAAATAACCGTTTAAGTTTTAATATTTTAATGCCCATTAAACTGTTAACACAACCATAGTGAAATCTCATTGGCCCAATATCCTTCTCTATTTAGCTGTATACTAAACTTCAAATATGTTCTGACTGGGTCTCATTTTGTCACTTTGCCCAGCATTTTCACTTAGGACACAAAAAATTATTAGACAAGGTCTAAGGAATCTAAAAAAGAATATTTGTATAGTATTTTTGATTTTCTGCTCACTGATGTTAAATGCCACCACACTGACATCAGGATCAGACAGAAAACACACTGAACAACACTGTTGGTCTTGAGCATGTGTCTCTGTAAAGACTGAGAGCAAATAATACATGAGAATGCAAGTCTGGTTGAAAGAAAGGGAAGTCAGATTTACAGGCAGCAGAGGTCAGGGGTCACAGTGCTGGATGCCTGCATAGAGTGCTCTTTTTTTCCATTTTCTCTGCTTTTCTTTTACTGAGCTACATCTTTAATGAACATACTCTTTGTCACTTTATCCACACTGAGATGTATAAAAAGAGAAAATAGACAGAAAGAGAGAAGTTTAGAAATGTATATCACCATGCAATATTCTGCAATAAACTGTCTATCTGTAATAAATTCAACTCTGTTGTCATTCCACAAAAAAATACAGTACATAAAAAAATAAAAATAAAATAGCAACCACTGCAGACAAATCAGTTGAGAATAAATGATAAAGCAGTGGTCACTTTGTAAAGATCAGCAGATGAAAGTGTTTCAGTATGAATAGTAAGTACTAGGGGTGTAACAGTTCAAATTTCTCACAGTTCGGTTTGAATCATGGTTTTAGGGTCACGGTTATGTTATGGTTATGTTGTTGTTATGTTCAGGAAAAAAAAAATATTACTGCCAAATTCGAAGTGAGAATATTATTTTTGGTAACAGACACTTCAAGAGATTTGCCCTCACTACAAATCACAATGGCTGTACTATAGTAACCATAGTTTAAACATTGTATTTGTAGTAAAATATCATAGTAAACACAAAACTAACATGGTAACTCTCATGGTTACAATACTATAGTAAAATCAAGGTTACTATATGGAAACAAAAAACTATGATTTCTGCCAAGAAAACCATAGTGACAACAGTCCTTGTTATTACAGTCATGGTTACTACAATATTACTATAGTAAAACCATGGTTAATTTTCGTTAGGGTCCTTAACTTAAAAAAAAAAAAACTTTTTCTAATTACTAACTCTAACATTTACTTACTAACATTTAACTTAATACCTGCATTATTATGCTACATGCATCAACATAAAGTACATTTCAGACTCAACTCAACATATACTCAATGTTCAGAATCTCAACATCACTACAAAATAAATAAATTTGCTATTAAAATGAATACGAGAAGGGATGTCGAAACGCGACTCGAGTATTATAATCATATGTGAAAATCCCACGTCTTTGTCAACGGAGTAAGGGCAACATAACTTTGGCAATGAACACCCCAAGAGCTTTAGTTCTTGTTTCATGTCTGTCCAAACAAGCAGCGAGTGCCTGTTTAAAGACGGAAGGGATTGTGTCTGTGTGCAGTTTCGGGCTCACCTGCGGCTCTGTGTGCTCCATGCGCTATATATTCTCGGGTGATGTCAGCGTAACTAGCTAATCAAATATCGATGTATTACCAGTATACGGCACTCGTGTCCAGCAATATATATGTTTTTTGACCATCGCCATTGTAATTGACTGCATAAAGAAAAAGTTCCTAGACAGGAGACTTAAATGACACAGGGGCTTCTCTTCTCCGCTTGCCATTTTGCCAACTAAAGCATGCAGAACTGTGATCTCATCAACTGATTTAACATACTAACAGTTAAAAATACAGCTTCTCTCTGTAGAAAGTTAACCCACATGAAACACAGACAGAGTGTGTCCATCTGCAGAGCCATACAGGTGCATTAGTGGAGGTTACAACTGCGCATGTCTATTTGGCGCTTTATTTTCTTCGCCAAACTGTATGATCCAGATGTGTTATTAAACTAGAGATGAACTGCAGAGCAAATGCTTACCGAACCGTGGTTGACAGAGAACCATTACACCCCTAGTAGGTACTGACCTGTGTGGCTGCGGATGTGCACTCTCAGAGTCCCGTTACTGGCAAACTTCTGACCACAGTATGGGCAGATCTTCTCCTTCTCTCCTGTATGGGTCTGAGAGGGTGAGAAACACAGTAAAAATACAGTAATATGAACCCAGAGACTGTTGTCCATTTGTTTTGGCATTGCCAGCACATCAAGTTACTGTGGAAAGGCCTTTCCCAATTTATAAATGAAAACATTGTAAAATACTTTTATATATTCTGGAAAAATGTACTGTTTGGTTTTTTTCACCTGTGAGCCAAATAGAAAAGAAAAAATGAAAAATTGTCACTTCCTAGTAAAATGTTCCTGTCCTGAAACTTTGTGTTATAGTGACCCAAATATCTTAACTGTCAATAACTATAACAAGGTTTTGAGGTTTACTCAAAATCAGCTCATGTGGAAAAATAAGCGCTGCCACAAAAATCTTACAAAAGACATCCATCTTCCTGCATTTTTCCAAAGTGACCTTTAATCACTTATGTTAACCGCCAAGCTTGTATGTTCTCATGCAGATCTTTTTCCTTCGCAATGACATGATCATTATTGTTAAAGGAAAACACATGAATCATATCACTTTTAGGCTGTATTCTTATAAAAAGGCTGTAAACAGGGCTTATCTCAGGGAGCTGAAGGGAATAGCTGCTCAAACTCCTCCACCTCCTGCTATTTTCTCCATCTCTTTATCTTTTTCCTTTTTCCTCCTTACTTCCTTTCCCTCCTCTTATCTCTCCCCTCCTATCTCCACATCCTTACCTCCATCACTTCCTCTGCTTCAAGTATTCCTCTCTTTCTTTTAAGAATTTTTAGTGTCTCTTTACACATAAAGTGTGGAAAGACAGTTTAAAATTTCATTACACTTTGTCTAAATCCTTTAAAAGCTTCCCCATGATGTTATATGAAGTCCCGTACACATACACGACTAACACACTCATACTCACACACGTCAACCAGATGTGTGTGTACTATTATCAGTTTGGGTTTGTTTGCGTGCTGGTGTTGGACATGGCACTTAACGTTTCGGAAAGTACTTTAAGGAATAAATGTACAGTTGAAGTCAGAAGTTTACATACACTTAGGTTGAAGTCATTAAAACTAATTTTTTAACCACTCCACAGATTTCATATTAACAAACTATAGTTTTTGTCAAGTCATTTAGGACATCTACTTTGTGCATGACACGAGTCATTTTTCCAGCAATTGTTTACAGACAGATTGTTAAACTTTTAATTGACTATATCACAATTCCAGTGGGTCAGAAGTTTACATACACTAAGTTAACTGTGCCTTTAAGCAGCTTGTAAAATTCCAGAAAATTATGTCAAGCCTTTAGACGATAAGCCAATTAGTTTCTGATAGGAGGTGTACTGAATTGGAGGTTTACCTGTGGATGTATTTTAAGGCCTACCTTCAAACTCAGTGCCTCTTTGCTTGACATCATGGGAAAATCAAAAGAAATCAGCCAAAACCTCAGAAAAAAAATTGTGGACATCCACAAGTCTGGTTCATCCTTGGGAGCAACTTCCAAATGCCTGAAGGTACCATGTTTATCTGTACAAACAATAGTACACAAGTATAAACACCATGGGACCACGCAGCCATCATACCGCTCAGGAAGGAGATGCATTCTGTCTCCAAGAGATGAACGTAGTTTGGTGCGAAAAGTGCAAATCAATCCCAGAACAACAGCAAAGGACCTTGTAAAGATGCTGGAGGAAACATGTAGACAAGTATCTATATCCACAGTATATAGCTCAGCAAGGAAGAATCCACTGCTCCAAAACCACCATAAAAAAGCCAGACTACAGTTTGCAAGTGCACATGGGGACAAAGATCTTACTTTTTGGAAAAATGTCCTCTGGTCTGATGAAACATTGAACTTTTTTGGCCATAATGACCATCGTTATGTTTGGAGGAAAAAGGGTGAGGCTTGCAAGCCGAAGAACACCATCCCAACCATGAAGCATGGGGGTGGCAGCATCATGTGGGGGTGCTTTGCTGCAGGAGGGACTGGTGCACTTCACAAAATAGATGGAATCATAAAGAAGGAAAATTATGTGGATATATTGAAGCAACATCTCAAGACATCAGCCATGAAGTTAAAGCTCAGTCGCAAATGGGCCTTCCAAATGGACAGTGACCCCCAGCATACCTACAAAGTTGTGGCAAAATGGCTTAAGGACAACAAAGTCAAGGTGTTGGAGTGGCCATCACAAAGTCATCAATCCGATAGAAAATTTGTGGGCAGAACTGAAAAAGTGTGTGCGAGCAAGGACGCCTACAAACTTGACTCAGTTACACCAGTTCTGTCTTGAAGAATGGGCCAAAATTCCAGCAAATTATTGTGAGAAGCTTGTGGAAGGCTACCCAAAACGTTTGACCCAAGTTCAACAATGTAAAGGCAATGCTACCAAATACTAACAAAGTGTATGTAAACTTCTGACCCACTGGGAATGTGATGAAAGAAATAAAAGCTGAAATAAATCATTCTTTCTACTATTATTCTGATATTTCACATTCTTAAAATAAAGTAGTGATCCTAACTGACCTAAGACAGGGAATGTTTTCTACGATTAAATGTCAGGAATTGTGTAAAGAAGTTTAAATGTAAACTTCTGACTTCAACTGTAAATAGAACATGCTCAACATATCTGGAGTTTAAACATGCAAATGAAATGCTCATGCTCATGAGAAAAATATGAAAAGTGTTTTAACTGATGAGATATTTGACTATTCTACGCTTCATCTGTTTATTTTGTGATTTTGAGCATACCTTCTTGTGGCTCTTGAGTACAGAGGGCGTGACAAAGGCCTTTTCACACAGGTCACACTTGTACTTCTTGTGTCCGTCATGTACCACCTGAATGTGCACATTGAGCGTGTCCTTACGCTTGAAGGTGGCGTCACAGTGGTCGCACTTAAACGTTCTCTCACCTGGACAAACAGTGGCAGAAAAGACATGATTACAGTCACTGCATTCTATTCTAACATCACACTTTGACTCCCTGTAGACACAAAACTTTAGAAAGATGCTGACAGCCATTGTTCCTTGTTTAAAAGCAGCTCACTCAATGACAGTTTGACAGGGACTCATTTTGTGTCCGAACTCACTTCAGTCCAGCTTTGAAAATTGTCCTATTATCCCTTATCATTTGAGCCACTTTTTCTTTTCTAAAAAGGATGGTAGCCTCTATCCTTTTGGAAGATGGCGAGGTAAAAAGGGGGATGATGAAAGATAAGGTAGCAAAAGCGAGGAACCATTCAATACTCAAAGGATGCAACACTTTCTTTTAGAAGATGCCACTCGGTTCTTCTTCCAAAGCTTTCTGACATTTTCCAGTACAAGGGTTAACTTTGGTGTCCTATAAATTTTTTTTTAAAGGGTCATGAAACACCCAAAACACATTTTTTTGAGATGTTAATAGATATGTACAGGTTGCACATCACTGGAAACAATTATAGTGCCCATTATGTTTATTGTTAAGATTGAAGTCCTTATTTTTTCAGGTTTGTTTGAGCCATTTTGTTCTTAAGGTTTAAAAAGGAAACTTGAAGTAACGTCATAAAATAGGAGGTATATGCGTAAACTCTGAGTTGTGGTTGGTAGTAAAGTACACTAATACGTCGTTAGATTCTGAGCGTTTCTCTACATTATTCATGAGAAGGAACGCTTCCATCCGATCATTGCGCTGCCTCATGCAACCGAAAACTCAGAGTCCTGTCAACTCTCTTTTTGGTTTCCTTTACATTGTGCGAAAGTTACCAGGATTTTGGACTACAGGGTTTACCTGTGCTCCGTCGTCAAGACAACAAAGTTGATATACTGAATGACTTGTCAAGGTTAGCATGGAGTTAGAAAACAGTGTTTAGATAATCTTTTGTGCATTGGGTCTGTTTACTTTAATTATGTGCCTTACTGAACACGATTTCTTTCTTTAGAAAAAGAGGGATGAGTCTAAATTACTTTCTGTGGTAATCAACATTATGCCACAAACACTGTCAATACTTGTATTAAACCTGAAACATTTCTTGTAAGAATAAATATATATATAAATGTATGTTAAGTCTAAAAGCAATTCTGGTTTGGTGGCAATGCCTACTTTCACTTCATTCTCAAAAGTTGAATGACTGGTGCTGAACTAAGGGAGTTTCATGACACATTAAGCATTAAGGCCAAAACATACACTACGCAAGTACGTAAACACAGACACTTCTAGCTATTTTGTGCATTCCAAAATGTGTCAGACCACAATTCATAACACAATGAAAGTAAATGTTACATTCAAAGCGTTGCCACAAGGGGAGCTATAGCAGACACTAGTGTGAACTTTCCACTTTCAAGCTAACCACTGTAATGGCAGAGCAAAAGTTTGAAGAGAATAAAATATAAGGTATATAAGGTAAATTCAATGTATTTACAGTAACTTAACTGAATAATAACAAATACAGTGTAAGGGCACAGACTTTTGAAGGTTACTGTATTGCCCCCTTGAGTACTGAGAAACACAAATCATGTAATGTAGTTTTCAACACATTAAATGTCTGTACCCCTCCCTCCTTAAAAGGGTGACTTGATATTAAAGTTTGTATCCAACAATTAAAATCCAGCAATGTCAACAATTTTGATACAATCTGTTGAATTGATATTTTTTGAGAATGAGTACGAGCACCGATACTTCATTATTGGTACTCGCCGATCCAGAGTCCGATACCTGTTTTGTTTATTTTGTTTTTTTAATTTAAAATATTTTTTTCTGAACTACATATCAACAGTTAATTTCAATTGTATAAACAAAATGGTTTTTAAAGGTGTACTCAGTAACTTTGTCTTTGTGTCATCTTGGACACTGACACCTAGTGGCTTGGATGCAGCATAATTTAAAAACAATAGTTTTCAGTTTCAGATGCCATTGTAGAAATGTAGTATTCAAAGTCAGCCATGATTACTTTAATCAATGAGTGAAAATGTCAAATAAAAGGACAGTTACTGAGATTAAGTGAGTAGTATTCGGCTGGACATGTGATTCTAACATGGCAGCCCCCATGTGCGGACCCTCTCCATGTAGAATAAAACAGCTTTCATAAGGTTCCTGAATATGACTGGAGTCTTTATTTTAATGAAAAATTACAATTCATGTCTTTAGGAGTTAATTTTTTTTAATGAGGAAAAAAATACTGAAAATATGCAAAAAATAATTTTACTTAAGGATAGTGATCATATGAAGCCATTTATTATCACATAGTTGTTTGGCTCCTTTTTAAATCATAATGATAACAGAAATCACCCAAATGGCCCTGATCAAAAGTTTACATACCCTTGAATGTCTGGCCTTGTTACAGACACACAAGGTGACACATACAGGTTTAAATGGCAATTAAAGGTTAATTTCCCACACCTGTGGCTTTTTAAATTATAAATAGTGTCTGTGTATAAATAGTCAATGAGTTTGTTAGCTCTCACATGGATGCATTGAGCAGGCTAGATACTGAGCCATGGGGAGCAGAAAAGAACTGTCCAAAGACCTGCGTAACAAGGTAATGGAACTTTATAAAGATGGAAATGGATATAAAAAGATATCCAAAGCCTTGAAAATGTCAGTCAGTACTGTTAAATCACTTATTAAGAAGTGGAAAATTCGGGGATTTCTTGATACCAAGCCAAGGTCAGGTAGACCAAGAAGGATTTTAGCCACAACTGCCAGAAGAATTGTTCGGGATACAAAGAAAAACTCACAGGTAACCTCAGGAGAAATACAGGCTGCTCTGGAAAAAGACAGTGTGGTTGTTTCAAGGAGCACAATAATTGTTGACCCCTCTCCAAACATAGCGCTTATGGTTGTGACCATAAAGCTCTATTTTGGTCTCGTCACTCAAAATTACAGTGTGCCAGAAGCTGTGAGGCATGTCAAGGTGTTGTCGGGCATATTGTAACCAGGCTTTTTTGTGGCATTGGCTTATTTCTGCCAACTCGACCATGCAGTTGATTTTTGTTCAAGTATCGTCGTATTGTGCTCCGATCGAGACACACCACCAGCAGACCAGGGAGAGAGAGTCTGGGTCATGAAGGTCTTCATGAAGCTAAAGAGTATTGTGAAGCTAAAGAGTATTGTGAAGTTAGAGAATACTGTGAAAGTGTGAAGCTGACGTGTTGTGGCAAGCCTGTAAAAAAAAAAAAAAAACAAGTTACGTTATTAAAAACCCTCCTGCCTGAGGTGAAGAAACCTGGTTCCCTGTGTCCTCCTTGAGTAAATCTACCACAGCTTGGTATCAAGAAATCCCCGAATTTTCCACTTTTAATAAGTGATTGAACAGTACTGACTGGCATTTTCAAGGCTTTGAATATCTTTTTATATCCTTTTTCATCTTTATAAAGTTCCATTACCTTGTTACGCAGGTCTTTTGACAGTTCTTTTCTGCTCCCCATGGCTCAGTATCTAGCCTGCTCAGTGCATCCACGTGAGAGCTAATAAACTCATTGACTATTTATACACAGACACTAATTGCAATTTAAAAAGCCACAGGTGTGGGAAATTAACCTTTAATTGCCATTAACCACAAACCTGCATGTGTCATCTTGTGTGTCTGTAACAAGGCCAAACATTCAAGGGTATGTAAACTTTTGATCAGGGCCATTTGGGCGATTTCTGTTACCATTATGATTTAAAATGAGCCAAACAACTATGTGATAATAAATGGCTTCATATGATCACTATCCTTAAATAAAAGACCTTTTTTTTTTTTTTTTTTTGCATGATCAGTCATATTTTCAAAATCAATGCCAAAATTTCACAATTTCTGCCAGGATATGCAAACTTTTGAGCACAACTGTATAACAATTCATTTTCAACATGATGTTGTATTATTTTTTATCAAATTAAGTGCTTTAACACAGAACCTCACAGCACAATCCAAAATACAACATTGGAGTTATTTTTGTCAAATAAAGCGCTGCATAACATAGCAGCACAAATGTGAGATATTGCATAGGTATAATACAATTACTATTGATTTATTATTATTAATAGTAGTAGTAATACAATGAATATTACATAACTTTAAAATAGTCATGTTGGGACTCATGTATTCACAAAGGCAGGCCTAACACAGTCGTAAAACCTAACTCAGGCCCACATACCAAGCAATCGCGCCAAAATCAAACAAAAGGAGTCCAAAACAGACTACAAATCCCATGAAGCCTTGTTCACTAAAGGATCGAACTCTCAACTCCTATTGGATGAGGCACACGACAGAACACACCTCAACCATGACATCATCAGGAGTAGAAATACCTCTGAAATGCTTCCGGGATTTGCTTCCAGCAACTTTGCTCGCCGTGTGTAGAGGCAGCTCATCGCTGCTCTCAGGTGCAGCCTCGTGGCACAAGGAAGTAACATCTGACTTGAAACTGTGGCCATACAATCTCCGTCTCGCTGGATGAGTTGAGATTACTCTGTGTTCCACCGAACACTCTAACGGATCAGAAGGAGACCGCTGAGCAATCCGCATCTTCATCCGTTTGTCTGCAGAAGTGAAGAGATAAAAGATTTCTCTTCCATCTTCAATCAAGTCGACGTCGCTGATTTCTCCGCCAGCCCGCCGAGAATCAGCAGCCATACCGCCCGCCGACAGAGCGAGGAAACGGCCTCCCGTCATCACCCGAGCCTCGAGGAACCGAGTCGGAGTTAAAGGACGGATGAACACACATTCTACGTCCTCATGCGACTAAAGTAAGAGGTTTACGTCTGGGCAGAGATAGAATATTATAGTGTGTTATTCTTGTGTATCAAGGTTATTGCTTGTACAGTTTACGGACCGCCATGTCCGCTCATTGCTAATAGTCAGGGTATTAATTATCACAAATGAGATTTGCTGTATTGTAGTCCAACCACATTGGACTGTTGTGCATTTCCGCCATCGCGGGTGAGACCGGCAAACTGAGTTTATCCATTAAAGAATCAAAGACCACGGGACGGTTTACGAGCCATCCACCGCGTCTCTGAGTGATAAACTAACAGCTGCTTTCTCTCCCACGATCACGATACCGGCTTTGGGGCCATCACTTAATTCTCTCTCTCTCTCGTACTAACCACACACACACACGCGACCCCTCACAAACATTCTCGCACACATTTTTGGCTAGTAGATAGCTTCATGATAAAGCTCAGCTTTGTCCCTAAGCTATCGTACAAGCGGATACACGCGGTAACTGGTAGACGCCATTGACTGGTTTCTCTCCGCCCACATTCGCGGCCATATTCTCTGGCTGGAAGTCTCACGTGACATACTCTCCACGAGAGTCGCGTCCCTCCTTACACACACACACACACTCGCTCTCTCACACACACATACCCTCATGTGTTATAGGATTATTTTGATTTCCATGTCTAATCATATCACTGTTTAGTTTGTAGTTGTAAGTCGGAAGTTTATTGACTGCATTGTATTAATTATGAATTGATATTACTGCATAAATAAACTTTGTTATATTACAAAGAGAAGTGTTTTGGTTTGTTTTGCATACACCTGTGTCATGCTGACGGGATGTCAGTGCTCGGATTCAAGCCTTCATTCATTGTTTTTTCCCGAAAATCGATATTCTTCGGATGTCGATTTTCCTAAGAAAACAATCTAATATTGAGACTGTTATACTATCTGGTTATTAGTGCCTGATTCCAGGGTGGTGCCCCATCAATATTAATCATTATTAATATTCTATTGATTTTTGATAATTGCTAATTATCTTTGATGATTGTTGAATTTGAATGATCAATAAGCTAGTGTTAATTTCAATTAATGTTTCATCGATGTTAATGATTAGTGATTATCTTTGATAATTGTTGATTTAAAGGATTAAAAAAAGCTAACATTGATTTTCATCAATGTTCTATTGATTTTAATAATTAATAATTATCTTTGATAATTATTAATTATTGCTAATAACCAAACCCGCTCCTAAACATAGCACACTACATTTACTGGAGCCCCATATGAGGTTTTAATGAGTTAGATTAAATTAATTTAAATATTAATGAATAACTAAAGAAATAATTACCAATTATTTCTGATAGTAGCACTGATCTAAACAACCAGTAAAGCCCTACAGTCATATATTTTTGTCATACTTTTTTCATTTAAATTGAGCTTTTATTTTGACAGAGCTTTTACTTTGAAGTGTTTCTGCGTTATGACGGTAGCATTTTAGTCAGGAAAAGCCAGTTGCTACGTGACTCAAAGTGATTATTAAACCGCAAAAGGCTGCTATTTAATTAAATATGTATGTACTCTGTATGTGCCTTGTGCTATAACATAAATTTAAGCTTTGTTCACTGTCATCTGCTAAAAACAGAGCGCTGGATGCTCATGGCGGTATTTTCCCTGTATGAGCTTTACAGTTGTGGCCAAAAGTATTGGCACCCTTGGTAAATATGAGCAAAGAAGGCTGTGAAAAATATTTCTTTATTGATTATGCTTTTGATCTTTCATTCAAAATATTAATAAAAATCTATCCTCTAATGGATATCAAACAATTGCAAACACAACAAAAGTTTTAGCAAAAAACAAATACTTTTATGTGGCACAATTATTGGCACCCTTTTATTCAAATCTTTATGCAACCTCCCATTGCCAAGAAAACAGCTCAGAGTCTTCTCCTATAATGTCTAATATGGTTAGAGAACACCTGGCAAGTGATCCGAGACCATTCCTCCATACAGAATCTCTCCAGATCCTTCAAATTCAGAGGTCCATGTTGGTGGACTCTCCTCTTCAGTTCACCCCACAAATTTTCTATGGGGTTCAGGTCAGGAGACTGGGATGGCCATGGCAGAACTTTGTTTTTGTGGTCAGTGAACCATTTTTGTGTTGATTTTGATGTTTGTTTTTTGGATCATTGTCCTACTGGAAGATCCAACCACGGCCCATTTTAAGCTTTCTGGTAGAGGCAGTCAGGTTTTGATTTTTTATCTGTTAGTATTTGATAGAGTCCATGATGCCATGTATCTGAACAAGATGTCCAAGTCCTCTAGCATGAAAACAGCCCCACAACGTTAAAGATCCACCACCATATTTAACCGTGGGCATGGGGTACTTGTCCATATGGCTACCGCTCCGTGTGCGCCAAATCCATCTCTGGTGTTTGCTGCCAAAAGCTCTATTTTTGTTTTATCTAACCATAGAACCTGGTCCCATGTGAAGTTCCATTAATGTCTGACAAACTGAAGAGGCTTGAGATTGTTGTTGGATGAGAGCAGAGACTTTTTACTTGAAACCCTCCCAAATAACTTGTGGTGATGTAGGTGATGTCTGATTACAGTTTTGGAGATTTTCTGACCCCTAGACCCAACTTATTTCTGCAATTCTCCAGCTGTGATCCTTGGATAATTTTTTGGCCACTCGAACCATTCTCCTCACCATGCATGGAGACAATATAGACACACGTCCTCTTCCAGACCGATTCGTAACAATAATTGTGGCAAATGTGTTTTGGAGAAAAATATTGATCTAATTAGGAGATTTGTCCCCCCTTCCCTTTAGTTTACTTCATTTAAAGGTTAGATTTTTTTATTTTTTTGAAAGATCAAAAGGATAAACAATAAATACATATTTTTCACAGCCTTCTTTGCTAATATTTACCAAGGGTGCCAATATTTTTGGCCACAACTGTAAAAGGTACGTCTCCACACATTTAAAAGTGCTCACATTTTAAGCACACAGCTCATGCAAACAATATATTTACCTCATTAAATCACAGCTTTTGTTGTTAAATAATCTCACCAGGACATGACGTGATTTTAATTTGCGTGCTGAATGTTTACGGAATGACATTGGTACATCAGATGGTATCGGTATCTGGTATCGGAGCATTTTTATGAGCACGAGTATGAGTACATGAACACAGTATCGGCCCCAATTCCGATACCAGTATCAGTCTAATTTTTTTATTTAGCATTTCAATTTTGTAACAAATTTCCATAAAATTTAAATAGGTAATCTTTAGCAATATCAAATTAATAAAACGTAAATATTAGGGCTGTTGATTGAATGCATTAATTTAGTGCTAATAATTACATGAAAAATAACATGTTAACATGTCATGCCCCCGACCAGTACGTAAATTCTGTAATAAGGAATGTTCCTACCTAGGGTTGGGTACCAGGTTCAAATGTTTTTTTTAAATACCAGAACCATATGATTTTCATGAATTTTGGTTCCGTTAACAGTTCCTGTATGTGCAATTTTACACAGATGCGGCGCAAACACTGTAATACTAAATACTAAAATACTCTCTACTGAAGCTAGAGCGTGAAACACACAGTGCTACCAGAGTATTCCGATTCCCGAATGAATTACTCTAATGAGCCGGCTCTTTTGAATCTATACAGAGCAAAACATACAGCGCTTCCGGTATAGTCTGATTCCCGAACGAATGATTCTAATGATCTGGTTGTTATGATCTGCAGCATGAAACATATGATGCTTCTGTTATAGTCCGATTCCCAAACAAATGACTCTTAAGGCCCAGGTTTGCGCATTCTGGATTGGCTCGCACCTGGTCGACCGCGTTGCCTTTGTGAGTATACTCTTCTGACCGCGAGCGAATACAAACTCATTTGATGCATGGCCACTACAACTTCTTTGTGATACTCTTTTAGTGCAGTTAATAGCAGGCGCATGTGTCAGCTGTGTGATGTGTCATCACAGCTGAGGACCGCCTGTGCAGGTCAAGAAAATCTAGGAGGCGGGCGGTCAAGCCGCGCAGTTGTGCTGATGATACAATTTGCATCACACATACTGTGTGCGGAGCAATCCGCAACACAGACACCCGAAGCTACTTTGGTCTTTATGAGGCGGTTCTTTTTAGTGACTCAAAAACACTTATACATCAGTCGGAGTGGTTACTGAATTATTCTTATGTTGATGCAGAAGTTATGAAAGTCCAACTTGAAATAAAATAAGAACTATTAGTCTCACAAGCCTGAAGTACAACTTTAGACTATATAACACAACTGTCTCTGGAACTGTTACTGTAATGTCATGTGGTACTTCAGACCTGTTACTGAGCTTGTTTATATGACAATATGTTAAAGATACAAGAGTTTTGTTGTAATAAGTGGAATAAAATATAGTTAGAATCAATTATTATATTGCATTTATGCCTATAAATTTTTTTTTTTATTTGTTATACTGTATGTGCTCTGTAGAAACTTGAAATGATCTCATCATTTGGCAATAAACTGCAGAGGGCAGTGAATACAAATAGAATTTAATCTCTTGTTTCTAAATAATTCTCCCTCAGAAGTACTAAAAGAATCATTACTGGAACCGTCATTAAAAAGAGGAATTGTAATCGTTATATTCCTTACGATTCATTCTCTATTCCGACATTAGGAGTAATTCTAGCTCAATGTAACACCTTGATTTTTCTTCCGAATCCATGGCAGTAGGGGCAGTCAGCGCAACTCAAGTACAGGCAACATATGACGTCAAACCAATGAGAGCAGGCAGTTCAGCCTTCCACAATTGGCGCACTCTTGAGCTCAAAGTAAGCTTTATCTTGACACAGCATCCTAAAACACAGCACTTATGACTAGAGATGCTGAAATTGTCGTGACGCAACTGTCTGACGCCTGAATAAATAGACCAACAATTAAAAATAGCACAGATGGAAGGCCAAAAATAGGGTTATGTTCACTGATATGGAAATAAGCAATATTTGACTTTTAAAGCCCCCTTTTGTACTGTCTAAATGCTTTACTTTTCTGCTGCCACAAAATATACTCACCGGCCACTTTATTAGGTACACCTCTACATCTACTTATTCATGCGATTACCTAATCAGCCAATCATGTGGCAGCATTGCTTTGTATAAAATCATGCAGATATGGGTCAGGAGCTTCAGTTAATGTTCACATCAACCATCAGAACTGGGAAAAAATTTGATCTCAGTTATTTGGACCTTGGCATGATTGTTGGTACCAGACGGGCTGGTTTGAGTACTTCTGTAACTGCTGATCTCCTGGGATTTTCATACACAACAGTCTCTAAAATTTACTCAGAATAGTGCCAAAAAAAACATCCAATAAATGGCAGTTCTGTGGACAGAAACGCCTTGTTGATGAGAGAGGTCAACAGAGAATGGCCAGACTGGTTCAAGCTGACAGAAAGGCTACTGTAACTCAGATAACCACTCTGTACAATTGTAGTGAGCAGAATAGCATCTCAGAATGCACAACATGTTGAACCTTGAGGCGGATAGGCTACAACAGCAGAAGACCACGTTGGGTTCCACTTCTGTTAGCCAAGAACAGGAAACTGAGGCTGCAGTGGGCCTACCATCTGTGTACCTCAGCAGAAATCCAGATAAATCAGACCAGGCAATGTTTTTCCTATCATCTACCGTCTAGTTTTTGTGAGCCTGTGCCCACTGCAGCCTCAGTTTCCTGTTCCAAGCTGACAGTAGTGGTACCCACTACTATGTTTAGTGTTCTTCCACAAATTGCTTGCAGTTTTAAGTTTCAACCACAGATGACGCTAGAGAGCACAAAGTTACATAGTGCGACTTTAATATTTTCCAAACAAAGTCTTCCACAATTTTAAAACCAGATCTTTTGAATTGGACTTTGTTTTTGCTTTTATCCCCCCTGTATAAATAAAATAAACTCAAACTCAATATAAAGATAGAAATTAACTAAAATATCACCAATTGAAGTAACATTAAACATTTCCCAAAGTCTAAGTGGGAGTTTGACTAATTGAAAAAACTAGTCCCCACACAGGTTGCATATTCACTGCAATGGCCATTAAATCTCTTATACTCTCATCCTCCACAATATTATTTTGTCAGTAGACTGTGGCTATCCCCTTCCTCCAGCAATCATGAAACTGCATTCAAGATTCACGTCAGAGCGTCAAGCGCTGCTTTGAACTCACCATGCGCCTTACATAAGCTGAACAATACTTGATTTCTGTCACAAGTCCCATCTGGGCTTGTTTTGTATAATAAATAGCGCTTAGGGCTCCTTTCTCCATCATTTTATCAATTTTTTTTTTTTACTGAGATAACCTCCACGGCTCTATCATAGGATAGAGTACATCAGTACCGCCCGTAGAATGTATATGGGACCGCCGTGTTATGCTTTTTTATGTTAAGCTTGTAGGCTCCCTTGGTAGAAGATCTCTGGCACCATGGCGTGTCTCTGGGCGGACACATTACAAAGGTTCCGCCCTTCACACCAGTGTTTATGCTGTATTAACTGTAAATGCGTTAATCGTGAGTAAGTAAAATTAACGCGTTAAATGTTTTTAATCGCATGCGTTAATTAATTAATTAGCATATCAAGCAATTGTAAAATAAATAAAAAAATCATTTAGGAAGTAAATAGAAAATGCTTACATTGAAAATGCTTAAAACTGAAATGTGTGTTTAAAAAAATTGGCTTAATTATTTTTTGAGTGTGTGGTCACACAAGGAAGCGCACTGTTTTTGCATTTGTGAGATTTAAGAGTGACTCATTGTGAATGAGCTTCTCTCATGCACTTTTAAACGTGCACTATTCCTTTAAGCACCGCCTTATGCTGACCATAAAAATAAAAAAAATCAACTTCATTAAAATTTTACAGCCCGTATTTTCTACCCTATTTGTAGAACGTGCCTTTTTCAATTTCCACAATACTGTACTCTACGCCAAGAATGGAAAATCTTCAATGTGAATCCATGCTGTGAAAACCTATATAGAGGCTTTTCTGCTCAGACAATGGCTTCTCAAACAACCAAGCTCAGTTCATGCCAGTTCTCTGGTCTTAAAGCATGTTGTGGTCTTTAACCGGTTGAAAGGAACGCAATACATCACCACAACTAATCACCAGCAGAACAGACTGAACGCTGGGTTAGAAAAGCCTGGACTATGAACAATGTCTTTAAATGAATGGGCACGCAGGGTGACTACGCCAGCCATGTCATCACATGAAATGCTAATCTTCTCTCTTTTCCATGACAGTAAAATCCCTTTATTCATGAGGTGGTTCTGTTGGTATGTGGACACATGTCAAAGCTCATAAGACTGTGTGCTGTGTTCTAATGATAAACTGAATATGACATGTCTCCATCTTTGATCACGCACACAAACAAAATAACTAGTCATGAAAAGAGGTCTTATGAGGTCAGCAATTTCTGACAGATGGTGTCAAAAAATGTGTTAAAGATGCAATCCACAATTGCTGTGATTAAAAAGTTTTTTGGTACTGCAACTTCATCTTTTTAGGCTCTGCAATTCCGATGTTGCGGGTCGGTTTGGAGTGCTATATATAGCAGAGGATGCAGAAGACTATCGTGATCTGACACACTCTGCCTGTACAGCATCACTCTACTACTGTGATCCAGGCACATGAATCATCTCTTTAACAAGCCGAAAGTGTGCTTGACTATACTGTGGACTTGGATTTATGCCATGTTGTAACAGTCTTCTCCATCATTTTATCATTATTTGATGAATTACCGCTGCCATGATTGATAAAAAATTTACACAAACTCATCTCTTTTAAATAAAATTCAGTTTACTGCCTGCTGTCCACGGGCGGAAATAGCGCAATGTAAATTGTGCAAGGCAGACTGTAAAGCAGTGTTGTATTAATCGAGACTGGACTTGGTCTCGAGACCATATTTTTATGTCATGAGCTGCGTTTCGACTATCAGGCCACATGAGGGCATGCTAGTGTGTGCCAGGGCCAGTTGCATTCTCACCATCACTTCTGGGGCTTCATCGCTGCGTTTGGCCAACCGATTACCCTTGGGCCAAAGAAGGCCAACTGGGGATTGAGACGGTATCAATGTCAACAGCTGAGTTTCGATGAGTCAGGTCAGAGGTTTCAGCACCAAGATACTCATTTCACAATATTTCATATCTAACTACCAGCTCACCTCAACAGATCAACGGAGACTGGAGAATCATCAGTACTGGTCAGTAGATGAAATCAGGGCTCTTCTGAATATTACGCTGATGAAAATGTGCAACGTCAGATCGATGGCATCTGCCGAAATGTAGACATGATTAAGTATATTGTCGCCGAACTTGCCAAGTTGTTTATCTAGCACACAACGGTAAAGGTTTGGGAAAAAAAACTGTGGGCACAGTACAAATCCGTGTTCATTTGAGGACTAGCTAGTCTCCAGTGTCTGATACCTCAGCTTGAGTTTCCCTCTTGCTTGTGAAATGGGCGGGGTGTGTGACGTTGGCACCAGGGCAGCGTATTAACGGTGGGTTTTAGGGCAACACTGCGGGGCTATTGGCCTGATGGTGGGAATGCAGATCGATTTTGGTCTTGTGGCTTAAGATCCAACGTACTGTATATAAAGGACTTTAAAGTCTGGACCTCCAAGACATATGACATCAACAACAAAAATAATGTCACTTGATGCATGCCCTTATACTTCAAAACCATGAACAAAACTATGCAAGATAAAAGAAAATGTGACCTAGGCTCCATTAACCCTAAAGCAGGCAACGTACACCACAAGATACATACTCTTTAGTTTCTTATAGGGGGTATGAGAAAGAGTTTCTCACCCAATCTTGTATCATTTATCATAGTTGGGTCTGTTTGGAGTATGTTGATCACATGACTTTGTTCAAATTTTTGTTGATCGCTAAGTCAGCCTGACCTAAAACCAACATGGTGCAGGACATGCTGACTTTGTGATAATTAATTATATATTAATCTTACTTTTTTCTGTAAAAAAAACCAAAACAAAAATAAAACTGTTAATATTAATTTTGAACATTGTCTTAAGATGTGGAAGAAAAAAATTAAGTCATATTTTGTATAGCACATTTTGAAGTGTGTGTATCCCCTGAAATACGTTGCCAGATTGAGGGAAGAAAAAGGGTTAATCAACAATATTACATATACACATTTATTACACTAACATATGTCATACATGCAAACTTAAAGCTAAACTTTTCTCAGTTTTGTTACACACACATACACACACACTTGTTTTTATATCATTGTGGGGACGCTCCATAGACTTCCATGGATTTTATACAGATCTAACGATAATTTCTATTCCCTAACCCTACCCCTAAACCTAACCCTCACAGAAATGTATTATGTTTAATAAGTAATTTCCCTCGTGTTTCCCACAATGTAGCGTAAACATGTGTACACACACACACACACACACACACACACTCACACACAAACACACACACACACACACTCACTCTCTCTCTCTCACACACACACAAACACTCAAAATCTCTCTCACACTCTCTCTCTCTCTCTCTCACACACACACACACACACACACACACGCATGTTGGTTTAGCTATCCTTATGAGGACCCTCCAAAGACATAATGATTTTTATACTGTACAAACTATAGATTCTATCCCCTAACCCTACCCTTAAACCTAACCCTCACAAAAAAACATAATTTAATATGCCATTTCCCTCGTGGGGACCGCTGGCTGGGCCCCACAACGTAGGTGATCTCAGGTTTTACAGGTTGTAAAACCTGTACACACACACACCCTCTCCCTCTCTCTCTCTATCTCTCTCTCACACACACATACACACACACACTCTCTCACACACTCACACACAAAATCTCTCACACACACACTCTAACAAACTTGTTTTTATATCATTGTGGGGACTCTCCATAGACTTCCATACATTTTATGGATTTTAAACAGATCTAATGATAATTTCTATCCCCTAACCCTACCCCTAAACCTAACCCACACAGAAACCTTTTTGCATTTTTACATTTTCAAAAAACACCACTTAGTATGTTTTATAAGCCATTTCCCTCGTGGGGACCGCTGGCTGGGCCCCACAATATAGGTGATCTCAGGTTTTACTATCCTTGTGAGGACATTTGGTCCACACAGTGTAGTATAAACATGCACACACCCTCTCACACACACTTTCTCTCACACACTTTCTCTCACACACTTTCTCACACACTCTCACACACACTCTCACACACACTCTCACACACACACACACTCTCACACACACACACACACACACACACACACACACACACACACTCTCACACACACACTTTCTCTCTCACACACACACACATATGATATGTTTTAAAATAAGAAGGGAAATCACTAACCCTTTTTTGAATTTTTTGCACCAAATAAAACACAGAAATATTGATGACTTTGACTTTTTTGTACCTTAATAGGCCAACATATCCTGGGAAATACAACTCATAAAATCCTAAATATATCAAATATATCAAAAATTCATTTGGATATGTTTTACTTAAATCCAAATGATATAAAAAGTGACTTGACTCTTGCCTGTTTTAGGGTTAAATACAGGTTAAGTTTTTTTCTTGGACTCCACTTGATGTCCAATGTAAACTCTGGGTCCTGGAGCAAAACCAGTTGAGAAACACTGGTCTGCATACACAGACATTCTAAAAACAAGAAGAAAAAAAGTATGACCATTAAATGTTTGAACTTGAGCTCTTTATCACTCATAACTGTTGCGAAGTTCACTCCAGCGAGAAGCGGTTTAAGTTAATTATATTATTTTATATTTAGCCTATAATTTAAGAAGTATCACTTCTCTTTGTCTTTGATTCTTAATTTTCAATTTAATTAATTTTATTTTAGTATATTTAGAAGGTAGAAAAGTATCCTGTACATTTATTTACCTGTAACTTTTTTTGTGTAGTTTTATGCTAAAAGCCGTGAATTGTCTTGTCTAGGTAATATAATATGGACCTGATGTTCATACAGTATAAGCAGGGTAAGCAGTGCCTACCTTTAAGATGGGGGACCAGGATAAGCATGCTTACCACATTGACCACAATTACATGCACTTAAGAAAATGGTTTATTCCAGGGTTTTCGCAGACAGTGACGTTCTGAAGCACCATGTAAACGAGAACGGCTATTTCCTTATGCCACTTAAGGGATTAAGAGAAAAGGGTTTAATACATCCAGGTTTCTCCCAGAGAATGCAGTTTATGTGGCCATGTAAATGCATTAGCGGCATTCTTACAGGTTTTGAAGAGTGTGCATGCATGTAAAAACAGCCTGGATAACTAACATCATTGGATGGAGCCATACATCATATCAACAAGTCAACACAGTGGAAAGAATTCAACATTTCTACAGCGGAGTACAGTGTGAAAAGGGAAAAGCACATACAATGAAAAATATACCCATATATACACACCAATTTAAAAGATTGACTAATGTCCCTCACGTCTGTGTATATGCACTAAAGTACACTGGGGGAATCCCAGAGATTTACATAAGAGGAAAACCCCACTATTGCAAAGGAATTCCGCTGCAGGTAGACTGAAAGTTAAGGAAACAAACACAGCAACTCTGAAATATCTGGAAATAAAGCAAAGCAACAGAAAATAAAATAGCAAAGTCTTCCTTAGATCCCATGTTTGTTATTTACAGAAGCGTCACAGGGAAATTACGTTGCTGTGGAGAAAGCTGCTTACTGACCGAGCCGCATGTATACGGGAGTAAAGAGAAGCCATGAACACAGTGCATGGTAATGGGAGCGCTGCTTTCCAGCCTTAAGCAGCTTTCTCGCAATAAATGGCTTTCTGGTGTCCATGTAAATGAGGTTGGGGTACGATCTCAAAATGGCCTCCTCAGAAATTCCAAATGCCCCCTTACTTATTTCATCTTGGTGATGGCTTTGACTCTTGTCAGACAAACAGACAGTTCCACCAAAAACTCTACTGTGTCGGGCTGGTCATGACACTCAACACTAACACAAAAGATTTTTTTTTTAGAACCTACAAATTACTTATAGTTGACTCTGCATATTAAGCTTGGAAATACGTAAGTATTTTAACACCCAAAATATTACATTACTAATTACATTACTTTAAAATGCTTACTAAACTTATTTCAGCTATGAAATATACACTTATGAGCCAAAACATTATGACCACTCAGAGGTGAAGCAAATAACATTGATCATCTCCTAACAAGGCCACATGCCAAAGACTGGGTAGATTAGACGGTAAGCGAACAATCAGTTCTCGTAGTCAGTGTGTTGAATGCAGGAGAAATGGGCAGGAGTAAAGACTTGAGTGACTTTGACAAGGGCCAAATGGTTAATGGCCAGACAACTGGGTCAGATCATCTCTGAAATGGCAAGGCTTGTGGGGTGCTCCCGGTCAGCAGTGGTGAGTACCTACCGACAGTGGTCCAAGGAGGGACAAACCACAAACCGGCGACAGGGTGTTGGGTGCCCAAGGTTCATCGATGCGTATGTGCAACAAAGGCTATCCTGTCTGGTCCAAACCGACAGAATGTGGAACGTGTCACAACACACAGTGCATCGCACCCGGCTGCGTATGGGGCTGCGTAGGCACAGACCGGTCAGAGTGCCCATGATGACCCCTGTCCACTATCAAAAGCGCCTACACTGGGCAAGCGAGCGTCAGAACTGGACCTTGGAGTAGTGGAAGAAGATTGCCTGGTCCAATAAGTCCCATTTTCTTTTACATCACGTGGACGGCCGTGTACATGTGCGCCGTTTACCTGGGGAAGTGATAGCACCAGGATGCACTGTGGGAAGACGACAAGCCGGTGGAGGGATCATACTGCAACCTAGATATCACTATACAGTAATACTGTATACTCGCCAGGTCCCTGCAGATTCAAATCTAATCTAAAACAACATCTCTTTTTCAGACGTACACATATGTGTGTGTTTGTGTGTGTGTGTGTGTGTGTGTGTGTGTGTGAGAGAGAGAGAGAGAGAGAGAGAGAGAGTGTGTCTCTTGGGAGGACAGCAGGAAATTCCTCCAGCTAAATAATCTCAGTGTGATAAGTCTAGACTGGGCAGAGAAGTGCAGCAGCCCATCCTGGCCGGACCAGTCGGCTCCATTAGACCCCGCACCCGCTGCCCCTGCAGCCCAGGGTTCAAGGGGGTGGGGGGTTGGAGTTTGTGAGGGCTTGTGTCAGCCTGGACGGGGTCTGATTTCAGGCATTGAGCTGATGTCTGGACACATATACTCACAAATGAGTATATACACAAACAAAGAGCATTTGTGTTTACTGTCCGTCTAAAAAGCTATGTTTGATGTCATTAACACACACACACACACACACTTACTGTTATGAATGAGGAGATGGCGCTGTAAGGAGAATGGGGTGCGGAACAGGGCTTTACACTCCTCACACTGGAACGGCCTCTCCTCGGAATGGGTCTACAGAGACAGACAGACAGGAATAGTGACATGATTCCATGAGACCAGGCTGTTTTAATTTAATGTTGTCTTTAATATCTATCTAGATCAGAACCTTAATTTCTGTCCTTTTACCTCTCTCCCACACTCTTTCTGTTGTAAGCTCTGCGGGGTTTGGAGGTTAATGTTATCGGCAGGGTGTAGAGTTTAGGGGTGGTATGGGGTCATTACAGGTTAGGGTTAGGTTAAAGGTTTAGAATGGTTCCACAGTGGCTGATTGGGCTGTAGATCTCTATTAAGATAACATCTCAGCAGTTTATTTGCCTAAAAATCTGTCTGATCAATCTATCGGTCTCTCCATTCAACAAACCATCTGTTTTTCCTGTCTGACTCTAGACTGAGACAGCGGAATCACAGGATTCAGGCCTCTCAGGACGTCAAGAACAATCTTAAATCAGAGCGCATCAGACTCCAGTACCTTCTTATGGTTCTTGTAGACGTTCCGATGGGCGAACTCTTTCCAGCACAGCTTACACTTGTACGGTTTGTCTTCACTGTGGATGATCTTATGGGCCGTGGCCTGATCCAGACGCTTGAAACTTCGGCTGCAGATCTCACAGGTGTATGGACGCTTTTCTTCACACACACACACACAAACACTCTCTCAGTGACCAAATCACTTGACTGATCATATTTATCTTGGTGTTATTATATTATCAGTATAAAATCTACTAATCGAAAATTCAGACACAGTTTTGAATTTATTAAATGTATGTGTGTGAGGTTATGAGAGTGTGTTTTACCAGAGTGTGTGATCATGTGTCGCTTCAGTTGATTCGTGGAGATGAACTTTTTATTGCAGGCAGTACAGTCAAATATCTCATGAACCTAAAAACATACAGAAAATTGTAGAATATTTAGTAAGAATAACACAATATAGTGTCAAATACTGCTATTCACACATGGAAAATACATAAAAAACAATATTTGCAGGCCTTTTTCTAGGCACTTAAATTTTCAGTGTCATAAACTGTGTTTAGTAACCACAAAGCAAAGCACACTGACAGAAAAACAGAATGGAAAGCCCAGCAGAGTTTAAGAGCGTAATGACCAGAACACATTTCTGCTCTTTTAATGGACCGTTGAGGGTGATTGTTGAACTCTTGGGTGGGATTTGGTTGCCTGTTCTTGCTGTGTAACCTTGAAAGTATCTTTAACCCAGCTCACAAGAGGACAACACACAGATATACACACACTCATACTCGGACGGACACATGGAAATGCAATAAAACATCTGAGTGGTTTTGCTAAATACAATTGTGCTCAATGGGAAAACTGTTCATTTTACAGTCTGTCTGAACACTTCTGTCAGATTTCTCAGAGGGAATCAAGACGTACAAATTACAGTGAATTCTATCCAGTAAGTTTCCAGTGAAAATTACAAATGGACAATAATAAAACTCTCAAATTTTCTCTTAGGTGTCATGGGACGTTATGTAAAACCAATGTTGAGGAAGCTACTTTGAAACTCTATCTTGCCACAACTAATAATTTAAAGAAGTTAAACTGTAGTCAGACTGTAGCTCTGTAGCTCTTTTGAAGTTATTAGTGGCTAAGGTAGCTAAATACTAGGGATGTCCCGATACCATTTTTTGGAGAATGAGTATCAATACTTCCGTTTTGGTACTCGCCGATACTATATCTGTTTTTTTTTTTTTTTTTTTCTGAATCCCATATCAGTTTATTTTAATTTTATCATCAAAATGGGGTCTAAATAAATG